>NC_133620.1:475829161-475934161 GCF_048593235.1 Sminthopsis crassicaudata | reverse complement strand
TAATTCAGGCTCAAACAAAGAGTCCCGCATTCACCGGAGAGAGACATAAATGTAAATTTACAGTCTCGACCGCTGCCTAAACGTTGACAGCTTTCCTAACTGGGGGCTTGATTGTGATTGAACTTAAAAACTTTTCTCTCAAATATATTCCTGAAAGCCACAGAGGGAAAACCACATGGATCTTAAGAGTTGTTATAGTTTTTCTAGTCGTAAAACAAGCAAACTATTGAAATAGAGCATTAGACAAAGAGAGGGGTTAAAAAAGTTTCTTCTCTCAAGCAGCTTATATTCTGTGCAATGCAAATATACAAAATGAATCAGTACTTGGAGGGGCCCTGTGTGTTTGGGATCCTGAAGCTAGAGAGGAGGAACCCACACGGGGACCCCCAGGGTAGATGGAATGGTTCCAGAGAAGTTGCTGCTCAAGCACCATTGCTTCCTCAGACTGGGGTGTAGCTGGGGAAGTCTTATTAAATTTCCATTTGTAAAACTGTAGGAAAATGAAGAGTTGTTTTTATTCACTCCCCAGCTCAATGACGCATTTGAAAAACCATGAAAATATTTCGTCAGGTCACAGTAATGATACCAGTCAGACAGGTGGTAGTGGATAGAGCCTTGGGCTTGGAATCAAGATCAGCCTCAAACACTTAGACATGTGACCCTGGGCAAGTCGCTTCACACTGCCTGCCTCAGTTTCCTCATCTGTAAAATGAACTGCAGAAGGAAATGGCCAACCGCTTCAGTGTTTTTGCCAAGAAAACTTCACAACGGGACACAGAGAGTCCGATATAACTGAAATGAGTGAACAACACACAGTTTATATAACTAAAATTCTCCGCTATTTACCCTTACTTTATAGGTTTAGCTCTCTCCCCTCCCAAGTCAAGTCCTGAGGAAGTGAATTCACTCTGGTCCCGAGCTCCTTGACTGGCGAGCCTTCATTTGCTCCAGTGAGCAGACTCCAGCCTGTGCTGGGCCCACCGTGAGGCCACGCTTCTTATTCTAAGTAGCCATCTGGCTACTAGCTGTGCCTGGTGCTTGTTCCTCTGCCCTCTCCATCTCTTCTCTGGAATCAGCACTTAAATTAGCACTCCCACCTTTCCTGGAAAATGCGCGGTAACCAAGTGCGTCAATCCCTTTTTTGGTCCCTCCCTTGCTACGATTCCCTTGTTGTCTCCCCTGGGTTTGGATCCCAGCTCGGTTGCTCACTGGTTCTGAGACTGGTCCAGTTCTGTAACTTCAGTTCCTCCTCTGACAAGAAAGCAGAAAGAAAAGGCAGCATTACGTCAAGCACATTTGGAGTCCGCAGGCCCTGGGTTCCAATCCCCCTCCGACTCTTTCTCTCCGCCTGGCTCTGCCGCCTGCCGTCTCTGCGCCTCGGCACCCTCATCCTCATCTGGCTGTCACGGGGATGCACTTTCCCACTGCACCGGAAGGGCACTTGGAGCAGAAGTCGGCCCTCCCCTGAGGTGCCGCAGCCCCACACAGGATTATGTGGACTGAAGGTGAGCTCCTGGGGGTGGGGAGGGGGTATTTTACTCTCCTCGCCCCCCACCCCCATCCCTGTGCCTGTCCTGAGCCTGGCAGAGCTGCTCCCACGGATGGACAGATGCTCAGTCGGCCACCTGGGCCCGGGCGGGGCAGGTGGGGGTACCCTGCCTTTGTCTCTTCCCTCCCGCTGGAGGGACATGGGACGGCCTCTTCCCCTGGGCAGGGATCCCTTTAAATCGGCACGAGAAAGGTCACTGGGCTCCCTCTCTGGGCCGGGGCCAGGCCCACGTGCTTCCCAGGCTCCGTGAGCTCACTCCCCACCCTCCACAATGGCTCATTCTCTGGGTCTCGTAAAATCCTGGGCCGTGTCCTCGGGGTTCGCTGAGCTCTGCCGGGAACGCCTCCCTCTGGATAAGATGGAATGGGGGTGTCCGGGCTGGATCCCTACAAGAGGGAGGAACAGAAGGAACCGGCCTGGGGGAGAACAGAAGGCCAGAGGCCTGGTCTCCCAGGGTGAGGCTGGGCTGAATCATCTGTCTCTCCTTGACTTTCCCCCAGCCGGGCGTGAGTTTGGCAGACGGGAGAGCTCCAGAGGCTTTGCAGATGGGCTGGGGAGGCTGCTCCCTGCCTCCCTCCATGGCCGAGGGCTCTGGCTGTCCACTGGGACACTGAGGCCCGTGCTCCCGGCACCTTGTCCTGGAAGGAGCCCCCGGGCCGGCTCGGGAGCAGGGGCTGGGGGAGCTCCGGGCCTCCTGAGAAGCCCCTGGCAGCTGTGGGGAGAGAGAGGGGTGGGCCAGAAGCAGGGAGGCCGGCTGAGTCCAGGGGCTTCGCCCACAGAGCTGCGAGGAGGAGCCGGGCCTCCCGGAGTGAAGTAAGGACTGGCCGGCCCCGATGGTGAATCAATAGCGGGGCTCCGGGCCAAGCTGACTGGGAAACCTGGCCGGCTGGCTTTGTTTTGCCATTCGGATTCCATTAGGACGTGGGCAGGGGGTTATGTCATGGTTTGCTGCCATGGTAACCAAGGTGGTGTAACTTTGTGGGAGATGCCTTAAGGAGACTCTGCAGACTGCCCCGAGGCCCGGGGTTAAAGCTCTAGGTCCCAGGGGCAGGATGGGACAGCCGGCCCAGGAGGGGCCTGACCGGGCTCCAAGGCCTTCGCCCACGGAGATGCTCCACCCCAGGGGGGACACCTGTGGGACAGGGAGCTGGAGGAGGCTCCTGGGGCCCGAGGGCAGGATTGGCGCAGGTAAAAGTCTGATTTCAGCTTGTGCCAGTCCCAGGGTTAGAGCAGAAGTCCTGTCCTGGGGCACATTTGGGCTGGACACCCATGAGAGCTTTAAGCAAACGTCCAGCTGATCAGGGATGGTGGGGGAAAAGAAAGAGAAAAGAGGGCTGCTGGCTAAGATTTGGGGGGGCTCCTTCCAGTCCCTGCAGCCCTCCTGCAGGGCCCAAGCTCCGGGGCTTCCCAGCATGTCTGCGGGCTTGTCCTCCTGCCCAGGCTGGCAGCGGGATCTCTTAGCCTCAATGACTCCCAGGTCCTCCCTCCTGGTCCCAGAGGGCTTGGGACTCACTGTCAGAGCTCTCCTCCAAGAAGCGACAAAGTCTCAGTTAATCCTAGACTCCCCCTTTGATGCCAGCAAAAGGCCTTCACTGTATTACATGGTGGCTGGGGGCATCGGAGGGGCTTCTGGGAGTTTTTAGAAGAGGTCCCTTCACTAGCCACCCGCCAGCTTGGAGCCAGGTTCTGGAACTGTTGTTAAGGTGGTGGCAGAAATGGGGGCTTCTCAGTTGGGTTGACAAGCTCCTCAATCAGCTCAAAGTCCAGGAGTCCTGGGGGATGCACTGGCAATTTCCCATGGACATGTTGGGGGGAGGGTTTCAGGTGGTTCTGGATGAGGTTCTAAAGCTGGAATGGATCCCTAAAGAATCAGTAGGCTGAGTCTTAGAACAGACTGTGGAAGGAGCCAGGATCCGGCCTCCAGGTTTCTCTGAGGGGACCGTGACGTCCAGGGGGTGATGCTGTGACACACGGGGGATCGCATCGAATTCACCGAACCGCAAAGTCACCAGCCCGACTTTCTCCTCGGGAGCCAGTGGCAAGGTCCAGATCAGGATTGCAGAGATGGCGCCGTGCGGTGGGAAACTTGGTGTATTTAATGTTGGGGTTTTGCTACCTTTATTTATTGAATTAAATACAAAATTAAAAAAAAAGAATAAAAAGACCGAAAAGGAAAAGAAAAAACCCAAACAAAACAAAACATTGTCATGTGCCAAGAAGAACATGAGGGAGGATTCAAAATATATAACAATGAATTTCCATTTCAAGATAGCGTATATGATAATAGAAGAAACTATAATCATGGGCGTCCATGTTTGCTTCCTTGTTATCTGTTCTCTGTCTTCTTTTCCCCCCTTTTTCATCCTCCCCACCTCCCCCAAGCAGACTATAGTTAAGTTATATATACATACACAAATACATATATATATTCCCACCCACCCACACATATACCTATACACACACACATAAGCACACATACATACCCCCACACAGAACATACATGTATGTACACCCATATGTCACCCTGCACCTAAAACACTATTAATGTGGCTGGTGGATAATGCAGATGACCTTGACCTAAGTCTCCTTAATGGGTCTCAGGTGAGACAATAAGGCGATGCTCATTCAGTGATTGTGATTATGTAGGAATGGAGGCAAAGAATGGCCTCCTTTACCCAGGCAAAAAACATCCCATCTGGGAGGGGAGACTCTCGGGGCGTTTGGCCAAAGCAGAAACCATCCCTGCGGATGCTCACTCCAGTCCAACTGGACCCAGACAATGACCCGCTGTTCTGGGATCTATTGTTGGCCAATCTATGGGAGCGAAAAGCAGGTTTCCTGAGGCGCTTCTTGTAGAAAAAACTGGATTATCCTTGTAGGGAATAGAGAGGGGGTAGGGCCACAAAATGAGGAGGGGTCAAGATACTGATATTTTATTGTCATTTCTTTTCCTGAATATTATCTTAAGTAATTTGGATGTCAGGGATTCAGTGGTCATGGTGGTGGTGTTAAAATGTGAGCTTCTTGAGGACAGGAACTGGTTTTTTAAGCCTTTCTGTATCTCAGCTTAGCTCAGTGCGGGGCATGGAGCGTTTAATGCTGATTGATGCGTTGACATGCTGTCTCTCTAGCAACGTTGAGATACATTTGCCTCCCAGGGATGTCCAGACCACAGTCTGGCCCTGGGAGCATTGATGGAGCAGTGTAGGATCCTGAGAGAGCTAGAGATAAACCGCTATATTGTGACTTTCTCTCTTGTTATGTGCCTTGAACTCTATTCCTTTCAAGAAGAACCACTTTGGGAGCCTGGTGGATTTTCTGTATTTGTTTAAATCCTGAGGATCTTTTACATCTTCTGTATTTTCTCTAGGGCAAAAATGAAAGACACACCCCTCCCTGGTATGGATTGGTTGCCTAGAGGGCTCATAGAAGAATTGAGAGCCCTGTTGTCTGCTCTTATGGAATTCTAACATGAGGCTTATTTGGAAATATTCCAAGAGTAAACCGTGATGGGGAGGGGGTCCTGAGCCATAAAAGAATGGACCTGGTATATGTGACAGCAGGGCTTAATGGGCAGGGAATTCCTAGGCTTAGGGCTATATTTTAATCTAGTTCTTCTAAGAACCAGCCTGAAAACTATTATTCTGTGCATTCATGCCCTAGCTATTTTTCATCTGGATGGATCTGGCATGTGGAAGCTGTTGACATCCCCTGTCATACCAGGAAAATGCACAAATGTCCATCCAGACTCTGAATTCCTTCTCCCAGGCAAGTCCATTTTTACTTGATGTGGCAAAGGAGAAAAGAGCTTACCAAAGTGAGATTCTTGGCGTGCCGAGTAAACAATTCTGATTTAAAACACACTCCTGGCTTCCTAAGAGGGAAAGAACAATTCAGATGTAGCCTGGGGAGAGCCAGAGGCTTAATGAAGCTGCATTATTTCACTTTGCTTTCCTTTTAAACAATTATTAAATTCATCTGAAAGTAAACGAAGATGCACAAATTGAAACAAGAATTAGAGAGTGAGAAAGGCAGAGGAAATCAGCTTTGGGTCCATTTGGGAAGAAGAGATAAAGCCTGCAGTTGTATCTGCTTAGGCTTAACCTCCATGGCCCACTGGTCAGTGTCAAATGCACATGGACACTTTATCATGGCACTGGACAGGGCATCAACAATCAGAAGCCATGATGAGCACACAGCTGTCAAAAGCTCAAGCTGCAGCTGGACACAAGAGATTCCTGGGACGGGGATGCTTTGGGGGAACCTTGGGGCTCAAATTGTCTGCTTTGAGACCAGACTTTTAATTGTCCATGGCGTCATACCCCCATCTTCAATATGGCTGGTTTCTTACGATGATGGGGAGCCAAGGTCCCTGGAAATCTCTTCTCTCTGCAGCTCCTCTCCCAGACCCAATGTCCATCAATGTCCTTTGGTTTATTGTACCTTATGCACACAGGGTTGAGATTCATTCTCCTCATGCTCACATTAGGAGTTCCATCTTTGTATGTTGAGATCAACACTTATTGGAAGGAATCTAAGCCTGAGCTATCAGGTTGAAGAAGTCTTCCTTTTCCCAGGATCCCAGAATCTCAGAGTGAGAAGTGACTGTAGAAGCATCAAATCTAACCTGTTATTCTTTCTCTAACCTCCCTGTGTGTGGTCATGTGGTGTTTGCTTACTCTAGGTCTGAGAAAAGTAAGTCGAGGTACTCCATTATAATTTTACTGTCTGTTTTTTTACCATGGTAGACCATTTGGTGTCTACATGTATCCAGCCTTCACATGAAGACCTCCAAGGAGAGGGAACTCTCCACCTTCCGAGGTCATTTGGTTCACTTTAGGGAAGTGCTTATTGCTGACAACAAGCCTGATTATGTCACTTGCACTATGTGCCCATTATAATTCCCTGAGTGAAATAAGCTCCTTAAGAGCAGAAGTGGGTTTTCTGCTTTGCCTACCAAGGGCCTTCCATAGTGCAAGGAACCGTACCTGGCTCCAGGAAGACCTGGGTTAAAATCCAGATTCAGAAACTTATTAGCCATGTGACCCTGGGCAAGTCCCCGTCCTCAGTTTCCTCATCTGTAAAATGGGGATAATAACAGCAGGGTTATTGTGAGGATAAAGTGAGATCATATTCATAAAGTGGCCTGCCAACCTTAAAGCAATCTCGAAATGCTGATTATTGTTATTACTGTTGTTATTATTATCTCAGACTCTTAATCAGGGCTTGGCAAACGGGACACATTCTTCTTGGGAGATGTAGGGGGAGGTGGTTAAGGAGTGGTTACCAAAGCATCCGGATACAGAGGGAGTAAATCCGGAGACCTGCTTACCCAGCCCTCTGGGAAGCCAAGAAACTCGGGTAGAGACGTACAAATGAAAGAACGAGGCTGGCGGAGAACAAGATGGCACGCATCCCAGGGGCCTGCTCTGCTAGAAATGAAGCCTGAAAGAGGGCAGCTTCTGAGCTTCCATTGAATCCGAGGGTGGGGAGCTGATCTTTCCCTATTGTGGGCAGAGATGATTCCCCAGCAATTCAGCCTATAAATATGCTGCTATTGTTGGCCTGGAACAAAGGGATGGCAGGGCCTTCTTCCTCCCACACACCTATGGGCTCTTTGGATCAGATCTGAAAAGGAGCTGACCCAGAAAGGAACAACAGATGAGGGCTGAGTTCCTTGGAGGACAGCCCCCTTCCTTAGCACCAACACAGTGTTGGGCACAGAGTGGGCACAAGGGAGTGGGTGAGCCATTCTTCTGACTCACGGGTCCATGGGTCAAGGCTCTCCCTCCCACTCAGCAGCAAGGTGATCCTGTCCGTCCCAAGTGCCGGCAGATAAATGTTTAATAAGAAGGGCTGCCCCTTCACCAGAGGAAGGAGAGACTGAAGAAATATCTGTCCATCGCTGTGGTCCCCTGCCAAAGTACTGCTGTGGTCCCTTTGTGTCCATCTGCTTCTCTGATCCATTGAGCTTCTTCCTCCCTCTGCTCAGGACAAAACCTCTGTGGTCCTCCTGGAGGAGAGGCTCTTCGTTGGGAAATAGCCAAGAACCCAGCTTCATTTCTCAAGGCCAGGCAAAGGCAGGCACCCGGGAATGGAAGTAGGTCTTGCCTTCCTCTGTTTGAATGATCACACCCATGGGGTTTGTTCATTGTTCTATAAAATGTAACCCCGTGGTTAGGCGGACCACAGGGTTTTATCTCTAGCCCTTGACTCTTCCAGGGACCTCCAGATTTAAGAAGGGATTCTCCAGTTCAGGGAGCACACACTGAGCAATTCCTTGTGCTTGTGTCCTATGGGGGACACAGAAATGAATAACATCCCATCCTGAACTTCCGGAAGCTGATGCTATCGTGGGATATGGAAGGGAAGGAGTGATGAATCAAATAATCAGAAATAAAAATAGTAGAAAAGCCTTCATGAGTCAAGATACGCTCCAGGGGAATTTTGGTCCATGTGGTGGGGAGCAGGAATCCCGTCCTGGTTCCCTCAAATTGCAGGTGTTTCCTCAATTTCCCATTCCTGACCATTTAAAAGGATAAGTGGCTTGGACCTGCTCTCAAGCTGTTCTTTGTGGTGCTTGTAGAGTCTCAAGGGGAAATGTTCTTGCCCAGTCCATTGTTGAAGAGACTGATGCGTTAAGAACCGAAACCTCCAGAATTTATTGGGGTGCTGACTCCCTGGGGGAGCGATGTAGAGGAGAGAGAGGGGCTGATCTTGGAGGCAGAGAGACTCTGGTTGAAAATCTTGCTCTCCCTCATCCTGATGGCAAGATTCCTCTGCAGACATGGGAGCAGAGGGTCTTGGGTGTGGGAAACTGCAGATTTTTTTTTTTAATATATTGACGGGTTGATTAATTTTGCTAGTTTTTTCCTCTGCTTTTTCACTTTCCTTTTCTTAAAAAGCCAATTCTCTGTTCTAAGGGATGACTCTCTGGGGGAAATAAGGAAAAGGGAAAAAGGAAAAATTTAGGTGAAGGAAAAATTAAAGCTATTTATAAAATTTGTCTTCAAAGAAAAGCAATAATTGAATGGAAACTCACAGAATCTCAGGGATAAAACACAAGACACAGAAGCAAATGAGAACTGGAAAGCAGTATTAAAGAAGTTATGTGTAAATATATTGGATTTAACTTATATTTTAAGATATTTAACATGTATGGCACTACCTGACATCTAGGGGAAGGGGTGGGGGGAAGGAAGGGAAAATTTAGAACAGAAAGTTTTGCAACTGTCAATGCTGAAAAATTACCCGTGCATATGTTTTGTCTATAAAAAGCTTTAATAAAATAAAGAAGTTATATGTAGACCAACATCTCACACCATATACCAAGACAAACTCCAAATGAACGCATGACATAGACATTAAGGGCAATAACATAAAGAAATTATAGGAATAAAGAAAAAAATACCTGTTAGATTTATGGAGGGGGAATTCGTGACTTACCAAGAAATAGAGGATATTTTTGACAATGTAAAACTGAAAGGTTTTTGAATAAAATCAGTACAGTTACAATTAGAAGCAGAAAATGGGGAAATCAATCTTTGCAGTAAGTTTCTCTGGTTAGTGTGTATCTAAGGTATACAAAGAACTGGCTGCAATCTACAAGACTGAGAGTCATTCCCCCATTGATAAATGGTCAAAGAACAATCACTTTTAAGAAGAAATCCAAGCCAAGGGTAACCATAGGAAAATGTTCTAAATCACTAATAATTAGTAAACTGCATATTAAAACAAGCCAGGTTTCCCCTCACATCAAACTGTGGAGTTGAAGAACAAGAAAATCACTGCTGCCCAAGGAGCTGTGGGAGATCGGCGGCAGAGCTAGGGACGGGTCAACCATTCCGGAGAGCAGTCTGGAAGCGCCTCCAAAGTTACTTAACGGGGTGTCTCCTCGGACCCAGCGAGAACGCTTGGAGGTCTGCATCCTGGGGAGATCACCGACAAAGGGAAGGGACTCGCGTGTTCAAAGACGTTTAGAGAAGCCCTTTTTTGTGGAGGTAAAGAATTGGAAACTGAGACGAACCTGGGCCGGACCCAGGCCCGTGACCTCGAGACCGGGAGTCACTCCCCGAATCCCAGGCCTTCTGCTAGCCTCCCAGGTCTCCACCTTTGGGGGTGGGGTAGCTTGTTTCTCTGGGGGAGAATTGGAAGGAAGGAGCCCTCAGAGGTGCTCCCTCCCAGCATTCCGAACACCTCCAGGCTTCCAGACTCAACGGCCCCCTACCCACCCCTCCCCGCCCCCAAGGGTCGCCATTTGGGCTTGGGATGAGAGTCAGCATGTGGGCTGGAACAGCTCGTGCTCCAAGTCCCTCCCACTCTCCCTAATGCCCTTGGAGCTCTAGGGAAACCTTACTCTGGGCCTGGCAGCCCGGCTGTTGTGGATGGCAGGAGCCCAGGGCAGAAATGCCCTTCCAGGCATTTGTAATGGAAATCTCTGGCCGAGGAGGAGCTGGTGACAGACACGAGGCACGACTCCCCTCGGCAGGCACCTGGCTGAGTGACGGCCTCCTGCAGCCCTGCTGAAGCAGTGGGGGCCCGGGACGAGGCAGGGACCCCCGGGGAGGGGAGCTGAGAGGAGTGGAGAGTCTGAGTGCCCTTCCGCTGGTTGGCTGAGACCCCTTGCCTGAGATCCTGAGGAACGTGGTCAGTCGTCTGCCACGCTCATCCCTGAGGGGACCCAGCCGCTCCCGGGAGACTCTGGTCTCAGCCCATCTCCCAGGAACACACTTTTATGGTGCTTAATGGGGTGCACAAGCCTCCATGCCCGTGTCATCGCCTTCCTGGCAGAGACTGAGGAGGGTCAGGGGGACCATGGCCTTGGGCACGGGGGGACCCAGGCCAAAGTCCCCCCCCCAAGCCTTTTCTGGGGTTTGGGCCTTGTGCCCATTAGGGCCAAACCAGGCCAGGCCTGTTGCCTTTGGGCTTGATTAATGAGCGCCAGGCCTTCAAGGTTGTTTTCTCCCGTCGTTCTCTCTCCAACTTAAGCAAACCCTGAAGGAGAAGGAAGGAGCAGCCAACAGCAGGGCCTGTGCATGCCCCTCTGTGCAGGAAACAGGAGCCTTCCCCCAGGAGCTTCGGGCCTTCCAGCCTAACCCGGGCTGCCCTCTGTGGACAGTGCTCCCCGAGCACGGAGGCCCCGAAGGAGCTGCGCTCTTACCCGAGACACTCTAATGGGGAGAGCCCCGAGCTTAGATCACGAACCTCACCTTGTGGGCTCCCTGCCCTCTCCCGGGTCCAAGGGGATGGCCAGGTTAGAACCAACCTCTGCCCCACAAGGCTTTCCTTCAGCACTACCTCGGGGGTTTTCTCATTTAGCTTGGCTGGGAGAGGGGTCATGTGGATCTCTGCTTCCGACCCATTTATCGTTCTCTTCTTAGGGGCAGAGAGTGATGGGTGATGGCTTTGCAGCCTCAGCATTTGGCGCCCAGCATGGTGTATAGAAGATGCCCAACACGTGGTTATTGATTGTTGATTGACTGGGAAATTAATTCATCTTCTTAGGTCCATTTTGTTCAATGGAAGATAATGTGTCGGGCTTCTTGTCGCATCGACATGCCATAATTATATGCCCTAAGTAGGGAGTGATATCGTTCCTCCTCAGCAGGATACCATGGCCCCGCTCTAATTGAAAAGAGATCCAGTGGTCACAAGGGGCCAGGAAGGGAGCAAAGCAGAAAGAATTCTGGATCCAGCTCTTCCCAACATTCCCCTCCTCGTCCAACACTCACGTTAGCTCCCGTGCTCGTGTCTGCCTCTGATTAGTTGGATCTCTGAGATTTAAGACTCTCCATCTCCAGTTCCCAGAATCACAATGTTTGGAGGTTGTTGAGTCTAGCCTGCAATCCATAAGGATTCCTTCTTTTTTAAATTTTCAAGTGAGTTAATTAATAAATTTGATTATACATGTAGATTTTTTTATACATTTCCTTATGAATCATTTTGGGAAAAATCAGAACAAAAGGGAAAACCAGGAGAGAAAAAGACAACAGAAGAAAAGAAAAAAGGAGGGAACCCAGCACATGTTGGTCTACATTCAGTCTCCATGGTTCTCTGGATGCAGATGCTCTTTTCCATCCAAAGCTTTTTGGGAAGTACGTGGATCACTGAACCACTGAATAGAACAAGTGTTTCACGGTGGATCCCCACACCATCTTGGCTACCGTGTACACTGTATTCCTGGTTCTGCTTGTTTTGCTCGGCATCAGTTCATGTAAATCTCTCCAGACCTTCCTAAAACCTGTTTATCATTTCTATAGAACAATAATATTCCATTATTTTCATACACTATAACTTATGTAGCCATTTCCCAACTGATGGGCATCGAGCTTTTCCTTTTCCACTTCTCTGCTGCCCCCAAACAGCTGCTACAAACCCTTTGGCACATGGGCGTCCTTTTCTTCTTTATAATTTCCTTGGGATCCAGACCCAGCAGTTACCGAAAACCTGTGCGTTCTTCTCTCAACCACCAGCCCCTAATTGCCGTTCTTTCTGTTGGACTCACTCAAGCCAAGGCCCCTGCGCTTGTACATGAACGGGCACCCAAACGCCCCACAGGGTCGCCCTGACTGTGGCTCTTTCTCTTTTAGAGATAGTGATATTTCTTAAATTACCCCGCAGAAACATCTGTATTTGTTTTCAATCTGCTCCATTCAATTTGTGCCCATCAAATCACACAGCCCCCCCCCCCCAATCGGAGCCCCTCCTGGCACTCGGACTGACGGCCATGGCCTTACTGCCGATGACCACGGTGTCTGGTGTGGGTCGAGCTGCCCAAGAGCGAAGCGATTGGCTCATAGTCAGCTGCCCTCAGGTCCTAGCTGGCTGTCTCAGGGCCATGAAGTTCCCAGAATCATGAATGATGGTGGATGGGGGGGGGGGGGCGCTTCAGAGTCAATCGTTTCTCTGCTGGGGAAACTGAGGTCTTGATGGCTTGTCACTAATCACCCCATGCATCCAGCACACAGCAGAAGGGGAATATGGAGCGGATCCATCCATCCAAGCAGCCTTCATCCTGCAAGTGCTCGGCGCTGGGGCTGCTCCCTCCACCCCAAAGAGCCTCAGCTTTGGCCAGTGGACCCCAAGCCCTGCTAGATCCCCCAAATGCAAATTTGCTGAAGGGAACACACTGTTAAACTGTGGGGATCATATAATCGGCCCTTGCCCCCTTGCCAGGGAGGGGGCGGCTTTTTGAGAGCAGCAGGAGCCTGAAAGGACCGGGCAGGGGCGCAGGGTCTGAGAGGGCTCTGACTGCTCTGCCCCCCGGGACTGCCCTGCTTGCAGTGCGGATTCCTCCATGGGTGGTCACCGTGCCCACGACATCTTCCCTCTTCCCTCTCCCTTGGGCTGGCTCCGCATTGCTAATGATTTAAACGTCTGCAGGAGATTTATGGAAAGAATTAGAGGGAAAAGCAATTTCCCAGTCTCTCGTCTCTGGGAAACAAAGAGCCTCCACTCCGCAGGCTGGCCCAGGGCCACCTACAGCCCCCCCGCTCCCATCCTCCGGACAGACGGGAGGCCGATCCGGGCGGAGGCTGGACGCCTCTTCTCGGCTCGGGCCTCCTTCCTGAACCAAAGCTCCGGGGGTCGGGAAAGCCGCCCCCTCGGCCTCCTTTCGGAGCTTCAGGTGAGACGCCCCCCCTCCCCCTCCTCAAACAGCCATTCGGAAAGTCCGGAAATAATCTTTTTATGTGTTTTCTGTGACACATTATTTTCCATGATGGATTACTCCGGAAAAAAATAGAGTCCATATGCTCCGCGAGCTCCAGCTTTTCCCCTCTCAAGACTTAACAGAAGAGATGTTTTCTTAATTCATTTAAATATATCCACACGTTATATATAGGTGCATGTATTCATACATGTGAACATGGCTCTATAATCTTCCACGAAGACACTGATGCCAGATGGCCCATTGCTAAAGGAATCTGTGTGTGTGTGTCTGTGAGTGTGTGTAATTGTGATTGTGTGAGTGTGTGTGTGTGCATGTATGTGTGTCTGTGATTGTGATTTTGTGATTGTGTTATTGAGTGTGTGTGACTGTGATTGTGTGTGTGTGATTGTGTGTCTGAGTGTGTCTGTGTCTGTAACTGTGTGTGATTGTGTGTGTATGTGAGTGTGTGTGTGCATGTATGTGTGTCTGTGACTGTGATTTTGTGATTGTGTTATTGAGTGTGTGTGACTGTGTGTGATTGTGTGTGTGATTGTGTGTCTGAGTGTGTCTGTAACTGAGATTGTGTGATTGTGTGTGAATGTGTCTGTGTGTGTGAGTGTGTGTGTGCATGTATGTGTGTCTGTGACTATGTGATTTTGTGATTGTGTTATTGAGTGTGTGACTGTGTGTGATCGTGTGTCTGAGTGTGTCTGTGAGTGTGTGTAACTGTGATTGTATGATTGTGTGTGTGAGTGTGTGTGTGCATGTATGTGTGTCTGTGACTATGTGATTTTGTGATTGTGTTATTGAGTGTGTGTGACTGTATGTGATTGTGTCTGTGATTGTGTGTCTGAGTGTGTCTGTGTCTGTAACTGTGATTGTGTGATTGTGTGTGAATGTGTCTCTGTGTGTGAGTGTGTGTGGGCATGTATGTGTGTCTGTGACTGTGATTTTGTGATTGTGTTGAGTGTGTGTGACTGTGTGTAATCATGTGTGTCTGTGAGTGTGTGTAACTGTGATTGTGTGATTGTGTGTGTCTGAGTGTGTGTGTGCATGTATGTGTGTCTGTGACTGATTTTGTGATTATGTTATTGAGTGTGTGTGACTGTATGTGATTGTGTGTCTGAGTGTGTTTCTGTGTGTGTAACTGTGATTGTGTGTGAATGTGTCTGTGGGTGAGTGTGTGTGATTGATTGTGATTGTGTGCGAATGTGTTTGTGTGTGTGTCTGTGAGTGTGTGTGTGCATGTATGTGTGTCTGTGACTATGTGATTTTGTGATTGTGTTATTGAGTGTGTGGGACTGTATGTGATTGTGTGTGTGATTGTGTGTCTGAGTGTGTCTGTAACTGAGATTGTGTGATTGTGTGTGAATGTGTCTCTGTGTGTGAGTGTGTGAGTGTGTGTGGGCATGTATGTGTGTCTGTGACTATGTGATTTTGTGATTGTGTTGAGTGTGTGTGACTGTGTGTGATCGTGTGTGTCTGTGAGTGTGTGTAACTGTTATTGTGTGTGTCCGAGTGTGTGTGCATGTATGTGTGTCTGTGACTGATTTTGTGATTGTGTTATTGTGTGTGACTGTATGTGATTGTGTGTCTGAGTGTGTCTGTTTCTGTGTGTGTAACTGTGATTGTGTGTGAATGTGTCTATGGGTGAGTGTGTGTGATTGTGATTGTGTGCAAATGTGTTTCTGTGTGTGTGATTGTGTGTCTGAATGTGTCTGTTTCTGTGTGTGTAACTGTGATTGTGTGTGAATGTGTCTGTGGGTGAGTGTGTGAGAATGTGTTTGTGTGTGTGTGTCTGTGAGTGTGTGTGTGCATGTATGTGTGTCTGTGACTATGTGATTTTGTGATTGTGTTGAGTGTGTGACTGTATGTGATTGTGTGTGATTGCATGTCTGAGTGTGTCTGTTTCTGTGTGTGTAACTGTGATTGTGTGTGAATGTGTCTGTGGGTGAGTGTGTGTAATTGTGATTGTGTGTGTGTGTCTGTGAGTGTGTGTGTGCATGTATGTGTGTCTGTGACTATGTGATTTTGTGATTGTGTTGAGTGTGTGACTGTATGTGATTGTGTGTGATTGTGTGTCTGAGTGTGTCTGTTTCTGTGTGTGTAACTGTGATTGTGTGTGAATGTGTCTGTGGGTGAGTGTGTGAGAATGTGTTTGTGTGTGTGTCTGTGAGTGTGTGTGTGCATGTATGTGTGTCTGTGACTATGTGATTTTGTGATTGTGTTGAGTGTGTGACTGTATGTGATTGTGTGTGATTGCATGTCTGAGTGTGTCTGACTGTGAGTGTATCGGCCGGGCTTCTCGGCCAGCTGGGGGACAGCATCCAGGGAGAGCCAGTGTTGGCGCAGAAGGTGCCCCCCCCATTAGCTCTTCTGGGAAGCCGGTTCCAGGGTCCACTTTGTTCTTGGACTCCAGGGGCCTTGGGGCTGCCAAGGGAGGTGGGGGAGGGCCTGGGGGCGGCCTTTCTGACACTGATCCTTGTGAAATGGGAAGCGGCCGGGCTGCCAGCTGGTGTCCTTGGCAGGGCACGGAGAGCTTTGGCGTCCCCCAGCAGAGCCCAGTGCGGTGACCTCGGTGTCCTGGGGAACAAAAGGCCCGAGCCAGGGCCCAAAGTGATGGGCCCGCCCGAGGCCCTCACAGGAGATGGGGAGACTGGACTGCTACAAGTGTTCTGACCCCAGGACTGAGAGTCAGAGGCCGGGGTGGGCTCGGGGTCACTTTGGGCCCTTCCAGGGCTTCTGCTTCCTCCTCGGGGAAGGGCTGGATGGGATGACAGCTCTGGGCCTGGGAGTCTGTGCCGGCACCAGGAGGCTTCTTGAAAGGGCTCCAGAAGCCAGAGGGAGGCTCAGAAAGGCAGGAAGCCCCCAGGGAGCGGGGAGACGGAGCCCCCCCCCCATGGTAGGCTGACCAGTGGACACCCAGATGGCCCAGCACAGCCCCAGGCTGACCAGAGGCCTCCCACAAACCTCCTGTTGTCGGGGATGGAGGGCCTGGCTTCCCTCCAGGCTTTGCATCCTTCCTGCCCCCCATGGCAGCCCTGTTGTAAATACTCAATGAACGTTGGTGCAATTAAATGGAACTCAACTGAGAGGGGCCGGAAGCTCCCGTAGATAGAGCCCCGGGAGAAGCGGGAGGGATCTCGGGCTCCTTCTGGACTCCCCAGGCCTGCCGAGGCCTCTCCCTCCCTCCTCGCTTCCCTGCCTGAAATCCCAAGGACTCGGCTCTGGCTTAGACCCCGGAGGCCCTTCCTCGCCTCCCTGGCCCTGGGGCGCTTCCCCCATGGGGGCATCCAGGAGGGCACGGCCGTGCGGGCCCAGGGCAGAGGCCGGAGCCGGCCCAGAGCAGGAGCTTCACTTACTTAGCCAACAGCTTCGATCGCTCCAGCGCTCCCTCAGTATTTAACAGATAAGGAAACTGAGTCACCTGTTCCAGGGCCATCGGACACGGAGAGCAGGCTAAAACAGATACAGGGGCACTTCGACGTCTTCCACCCGTGCTTTCCCGAGTTGGTGCGTCGGGCGTCGGGGCCCACAGGGGGTTTAGCGGCCCCGTTTCTGTTTGCACGGGACGCCACAATCCTGCCAGGCTTTGTGTCACCTGTACTGACTTGTCTGGGTAGAGGCTGTTGAATTTTGCTTCCGTGTCTTCAGGCACAGCCTAGAGCATGGCGCACAGTAGGCCCTCAGTCCGAACCTGTTGCACCAAGATCGAATTGAGGAGACCCCAGATGCATGGAGGAAGGAGATGTCGATGATGGGGTGGGGTCGAAGGGCTGACAACGGTGCTTGCCCTTTGACCCAGCAGCACCATGTCTGGGTCCGGGTCCCAAGGAGATCATAAAAAAGGAAAAAATGTTTGTAGCAGTTTTTTGTGATGCAAAGAAACGGGAAATGAGTAGGTAGCCGCCAGTTGGGGGATGGTCCATGAAGGTAATGGAATGTTATTGTGCCATAAAAATCATGGACAGCCTGGTTTTAGAAAGAACTGGAAAGATTTACACAAACTGAAGCTGAATGAAACAAGCAGAACGAGGAGCACGTGGTACACAGTAACAGCAAGAGAGTGCGATGATCAACCGTGAAAGACTCGTTCTCCTCAGGGGTCAGTGATCCGAAGCACTCCCGGCGGACCTTGCAGAGAAAAAGCCGTGGGCAGCCAGAAAGAGGAGAGAATGGAACCCAACACGTGTCATGTTCCCTTTTTTCTGATTTTTCTTCTCTCCCATGATTTCTCCCTTCCATTCTGATTTTCCCTCTCTCCCCTGATTTTTCCCTTCTGTTCTGATTTTTCCTCTCTCCCGTGATTTCTCCTTTCTGTTCTGATTTCCCCTCTCTCCCCTGACTTTTCCCTTCTGTTCTGATTTTTCCTCTCTCCCGTGACTTTTCCCTTCTGTTCTGATTTTTCCTCTCTCCCCTAATTTTTCCCTTCTGTTCTGATTTTTCCTCTCTCCCGTGACTTTTCCCTTCTGTTCTGATTTTTCCTCTCTCCCCTGATTTTTCCCTTCTGTTCTGATTTTCCCTCTCTCCCATGATTTCTCCCTTCCATTCTGATTTTTCTTCTCTCCCATGATTTCTCCCTTCTGTTCTGATTTTCCCTCTCTCCCATGATTTCTCCCTTCCATTCTGATTTTTCCTTTCTCCCCTGATTTTTCCCTTCTGTCCTGATTTTTCTTCTCTCCCATGATTTCTCCCTTCTGTTCTGATTTCCCCTCTCTCCCCTGACTTTTCCCTTCTGTTCTAATTTTTCCTCTCTCCCATGATTTCTCCCTTCTGTTCTGATTTTCCCTCTCTCCCATGATTTCTCCCTTCCGTTCTGATTTTTCCTTTCTCCCCTGATTTTTCCCTTCTGTCCTGATTTTTCTTCTCTCCCGTGATTTCTCCCTTCTGTTCTGATTTCCCCTCTCTCTCCCCTGACTTTTCCCTTCTGTTCTGATTTTTCCTCTCTCCCCTGATTTTTCCCTTCTGTTCTGATTTTCCCTCTCTCCCATGATTTCTCCCTTCCATTCTGATTTTTCTTCTCTCCCATGATTTCTCCCTTCTGTTCTGATTTTTCCTCTCTCCCATGATTTTTCCCTTCTGTTCTGATTTTCCCTCTCTCCCATGATTTCTCCCTTCTGTTCTGATTTTTCCTCTCTCCCATGATTTTTCCCTTCTGTTCTGATTTTCCCTCTCTCCCCTGATTTTTCCCTTCTGTTCTGATTTTTCCTCTCTCCCGTGATTTCTCCCTTCTGTTCTGATTTCCCCTCTCTCCCCTGACTTTTCCCTTCTGTTCTGATTTTTCCTCTCTCCCGTGACTTTTCCCTTCTGTTCTGATTTTTCCTCTCTCCCCTGATTTTTCCCTTCTGTTCTGATTTTTCCTCTCTCCCGTGATTTTTCCCTTCTGTTCTGATTTTTCCTCTCTCCCATGATTTTTCCCTTCTGTTCTGATTTTTCCTTTCTCCCCTGATTTTTCCCTTCTGTTCTGATTTTCCCTCTCTCCCATGATTTTTCCCTTCTGTTCTGATTTTCCCTTTCTTCCCTGATTTTTCCCTTCTGTTCTGATTTTTCCTCTCTCCCATGATTTTTCCCTTCTGTTCTGATTTTTCCCTTCTGTTCTAATTTTTCCTCTCTCCCCTGATTTTTCCCTTCTGTTCTGATTTTTCCTCTCTCCCCTGATTTTTCCCTTCTGTTCTGATTTTCCCTCTCTCCCCTGATTTTTCCCTTCTGTTCTGATTTTTCCTCTCTCCCATGATTTTTCCCTTCTGTTCTGATTTTCCCTCTCTCCCCTGATTTTTCCCTTCTGTTCTGATTTTTCCTTTCTCCCCTGATTTTTCCCTTCTGTTCTGATTTTCCCTCTCTCCCATGATTTCTCCCTTCCATTCTGATTTTTCCTCTCTCCCATGATTTTTCCCTTCTGTTCTGATTTTCCCTCTCTCCCCTGATTTTTCCCTTCTGTTCTGATTTTCCCTCTCTCCCCTGATTTTTCCCTTCTGTTCTAATTTTTCCTCTCTCCCATGATTTCTCCCTTCCATTCTGATTTTTCTTCTCTCCCCTGATTTTTCCCTTCTGTTCTGATTTTTCCTCTCTCCCCTGATTTTTCCCTTCTGTTCCAATTTTTCTCTCCCAACCTGATTCATGAAGCATTGTGAACAATAATTTTAAAAAAATGATGGTGGGGATGGGAATGATGACGATGACGAGAACTGTGTTGCTGCTGACCGAGACATTACTAGAGGGAACTTCATGATTTCAGAGTAGGGGAATTGACTTTCCAGTACAATGAATCGTTGGCAGAAACCCCATGCTTATTCTCCAGAACTTAGATCAGCAACGGAGAAAGAAGTGAGCATATTAAGACCTTTAGAAGCCAGGAGGATAAATTAATGTTCCCCACCCCTCCCCGGCCCAACCCTTCTCCTCTTTCCTCCTGGATATTTGATTGCAGGGCGTTAATGGAGTGTATAAATTGGGAATCCAGCCGATTAGGTTTCAATAATTAAGACATTCAGGACAGACTGCTCGACGAGGTCTTCAGTGAGAAGAAAGGCCCCACATGACCCCAAAATATGTACTGGAGAACTTGTTGTGCTTGTAAAAACTGGAAACTAAGTGGATGCCCATTGGTTGGAGGGATGGCCAAAAAAGTTAAGGTATGGGACAAAATGGAATCTTACTGTGTTGTAAGAAACACAGAGACATCCAGGGAGGATCTACATGCTCTGATGCAGAGAGAAGTCATCACAGCCAAGGAAACGACATATACGGGACTCCAGGAGTGTCCATAGCATGAAGCCCCGTAACCACACTTGTAGAAACTGCTGCGAAAAGCCGACTGGCCAATCCTGGCCCCAAAGGGGGGACGGGAGACATGTCTGCTTCTTTGCACAGGCAGGAGACGGTGGCCGGAGCTGCAAGGCAGAGCACTGAATGGAGCACTTTTCAATATAGTGGTAGATTTTGCTGACTTTTCCCTCTTTAAATATTGCTCTAAAGGATAACACTGGGGGAGGGAAGAGGAAAAGGGGCACGGGGGGGTGCTGTAAGTGATGTAAAAGTCACAGGGGCAAAGAAATGTGCCACAGGATGTTTGGGCAAGAAGCATGTGGAGAAGCGCAGGGCCATTGTTCAGCGATAATGAGACAGAAACTCAGCTTAGCTCAGTGCTGTTCGTCACTACAAATAAATGAATATTTGAATAAAAATTAGCAGACATTAAGCATTCATTATATGGCAAACATAGGGCCGCTAGAGGAAGGCTCATCTTCAGGGGTTCAAATCCTGCCTTGGCCACTTCTCAGCTTTGTGAGACCATCCAAGTCATTTAACTCTATTTGCCTCGGTTTCCTCATCTGTGAAAGGAGCTGGAGAAGGAAATGGCCAATCATTCTAGCATCTTTGCCAAGAAAATCCCGAGTGGGCCCGGAAGAGTTGGATGGGAGTGAAAAAGGGGACTGAAAAAGGGCCAGAGACTGGGTCAGGTGCGGGAATGTGCTGCCTCCAGGGTTTCTCCAGATTCTGTGAAATGGGCAGGGGCTGTTGACTCTGCAAGGCGATTCTCCTCAGAGACAGCTTCCCTTCCCCTTCTCCCCCGTCCTCCCTCACTCGTGATGTCCTCATTCCTTCTTATGCAATCTCTGCCTGGCCTTAATGTCTGGAACTAGCTGAGCAAATAGAGTGCCTTAATTCTGTGTTCCTATTACTCGGATTTCACACGAGGGAATTCACTTTTATTGAGACCATAAATATTGCCTCCCCACCTCGCTGGAGGCCTTTCATGTGCCCGAGGCCTCCTGCTTCGAAGTCACTTAAGGTCACTGGATCTAGAAGGAGGGACAGACTGCGGCTTTCAGCTGCCGGGATTAACTTCTCAGGTAACAGGGGCGGCCGGCCTGTGCCTTCCCTTCTTTCTTCATTCGGCTACAGATGGCGGGCAGCGTCTCCCCAGTGAAAAGGAACCTTTGCTCTGATTAGCACCGGCCAGTGAGGCCTTGTGGGGAATGTGGCTCAGCTCCTGCGGACCGAGGGCCCTGGCTGTGTGAACCCCCCCCTCGGAGCCTCGGTGTCCTCGCATGTAAAGTAGCCATAGTGATGCTTTGGACACTCGGGGATCGATTCCCGCTGAGCTACAAAGTGCCACGTCAATGTGTCATGGTGGTGGTCAGTTATCCCGGCCCACCTAAAGTGAGGAAAAACTGTACCTTCTGATGGGAGTTAGGTGAGAACTCAAGCCCCTAAGCAAGACTTCAGACTGATTCTGAAAAACCCTTCAAACCGTGAACAGGGGGCAGCTGGGGGGCCCTGAAGTCAGGAGGACCCGAGTTCAAATCTGCCCTCAGACACAACACTTCCTAGCTGTGTGACCCTGGGCAAGTCACTTAACCCCAATTGTGGAAGGGAGGGAGGGAGGGAGGGAAGAAGAGAAGGAAGGAAGGACAGACAGGATGAAGCAGAGTGACCTTTCACAGGTAAAACATTTGGATTGGCTGAGGAAACAGGAACCCCAGTGCCAGGATGCAGAGAGTCAAACACGAGCTGGGGAGAGCATTCCCACTAAATCCGGGAGAGGGGGGTGACTGGTGGCAGGGAGGAGCAGAGTCTCGGGCCCTTCCACCCCCAGGAGAGAAAGCATCTCCAGAGCTCTGCCATCCTTCCTTCTCATCGCCACTCTGGCAACATTCCCTGCAGATGTCCGCGTCTTGTCTGTGAGACGGGGGCACGCTGGACCCAGAGCTTCCCAGAGATCTCAACAGGAAGGGCAGCACGACCAGGAACTGGGGTTACCCCACTACAGTACACTGCTCTAAGCTTGAACCCACTTTCCCCTGGATGCCATGGTGATGAGAGAGCACGCCGTAGGCTTTGGAGATGGTTTGTACCAGCTGTTCTTACTCCACCTCCCGGGCACCGCCCGCTCCTAAAACTGCTGGCCAATGCCAGTCATTGTCATGGCACCTCTGGGAGGGCTTCTGAGGGGAGCATCGAGAGCTGCCTCCCAATCTCGTGGGCACTCTGAGGCGGTCCGGAATATTCCGGAACCTGAGGAGCCAGTGGGCATTAGAGTCACCCCAGGGCATGTGCTTCAAACGTGACTCCGTCTCCTTGTGCTTCCAAGGCTAGTCCCGCTTGTGCCCTCTCCAGCTTCCTGCTCCGTTGGGATTCCAAGTGACTTTCGAGGATATTGAGGTCTCTCCCACAAAGGCACGGACTGTTTTAATCCAACATTGTGGTTGGATGTTGGCGGTTTACACTGTTGTGAATTAATAATTTATTTTGATTCATCCTTTTACCCACAGACGCGCTGGTGAAAATGAGCACACCAGCTCGGGGTCCCCGGGGTTCCAGATACGCCCCCAGGTTGCCGGCTGTGGCCCTTAGAACTCCGCCTTTATAAAGTCATTAGCTTGGGTCAAGGACTGACTTATGCTTCTCTTTGCGTCCCCAGTGCTTAGCAAAGAGTCTGGTGTGTAAAATGGATTGGTTATTGACTGACTGACAGAAAACTCGAGTGTTTCATAGACAAGAAAGAAAGAAAAAAATCAGGGAGAAAGAGACTTTCTGATTTTGATCTATTGGCAAATAGGAAACAGTCCGTCCATAGGGCATGGCCTAGGGCCTTTGGAATGAGAAGCCCCCCGCCCCCCCACCCCAGTCCGTTCCATACGGGCTAGGGGAGAACGGAGGTGGGTTGTGAAGTTCAGTCTCTTCCCAGGCTGTGAGACTGAGGACAATCTGCTGAAGCTCCCTCCACTCGCTGCCCACTGGTCGTTTCCCTCCATTCAAGTGGGAGCAAAGGATACAGTCAGAGATGTTTACTTAGTGACCTCAAATCCTGGAGGTAGGACACGGAATGGCTTGAGGGTTTCCTTTTCCACTTTAGTTAAATAGAGTTGGAAATTGGAGTTGAAATTTGGAAGAGAAAGAAGAATGTGGGAAATGAACATCTGGCCACGAAGGGAGCAAAGAAAAAAAAAGATTTAGTTTTCTGGACCATGACTTAGAATTCCAGAACAATAGGATCCTGCCAAGGAATGGAGCCCATCTTGGGAAGACAGAGAAAAATGTGTTTTGCAAAAGAGAGTCAATGACCTGGACAAGAGAGCTTTGCACTGAAATTTGAGGGGGAGAGGAAAACTCCCAGATAGCATCATAAAAGCAGACTCCGGGGGAGGACAGCAGGGAGAAAAATACCAGGCAGAGGAGGCGGCCAGTAATTCGGAGCAGGATACTGCAGGGAGCCTCAGGAGTCCTGGAGAAAAGTGGGAGTGGTTTGTGCCAGTGTGAAGAAAGAACCTGAAATCTGAATAAAAGGAGGAAGAGACTCTCTCGCCACTTCACCAAGACTTATTGGGATAAAACCTATGGATCGTGAACAGTAGTGGAAGGCTGAGCCGTTCCTCGTTCAGAGCACAGAGCTCTGATGGAATGGGGAGTCACGCTTTTGCCAAGGAAATCCACATGTGTATAAGGCCAGGAACACAGCGGGAGAGAATAATTAGAATTAATTATTGTTAATAATTAGGTTAAAAGAGAGGGAAATACCTTGGTAAGACTGGAAAACAGCTCGCCTGCTGAGGCAGGTGGAGGACACTGATGATACTCTCTTGAAAGAGATACTGCAAGTGTCACAAGGGTGATATAATGAGAAGGACGAAGAACTACTTAGACTATTGCTATGAGACTTGTTCCACCAAAAGCAGACCACTGATATCTATCTGCAGCATCTATCTATCTATCTATCCATCTTTCTTCCTTCCTTCCTTCCTTCCTTCCTTCCTTCCTTCCTTCCTTCCTTCCTTCCTTCCTTCCTTCCTTCCTTCCTTCCTTCCTTCCTTCCTTCCTTCCTTCCTTCCTTCCTTCCTTCCTTCCTTCCTTCCTTCCTTCCTTCCTTCCTTCCTTCCTTCCTTTCCTTCCTTTCCTTTCTATCTATCTTTCCTATCTATCTATCTATCTATCTATCTATCTATCTATCTATCTATCTATCTCTTCTCTCTTATTTATCTATCCATTCCATCAATCTCTCTATTTATGTATTCTACCTTTCTTCCTCCCTCCTTCCCTTCCTTCCTTCCTTTCCTTTTCTTTCCCTTTTCCTTCCCTTTTCCTTCTCTCTTCCTTCCTTCCTTTGTATCTATTCATATTTACATGTATATGTGTATTTAGCTATGTTTAGATCTATATCTCCTTATAATTTCATCTCTCAGAAGGCAGAGGAACTAAAGACCGTTTAGGTTTAAATCTAAATTTACATCTAACCAATAAGATTCATTGGAATCATGGGAAGAATGAGCTGGAATTTTTAACAGCAAAAGAAGGGAATAGGAAACATAGTCATGAATGTATTCTAGACCTCATAGAAACAGATTTTACAATAGTAAAATGCTCTTTTCCTCTAGGTAAAAGCAGTTATGAGTCTCAATTCGGATCGCATGATCACAAATTTCCCAGTGAGTTATCCCATAAAAAGAAGCACAGCTAAAGGAGGTAACGTAGCTACGTAGAGAACTCTTCAGAGGTGGAAGCGGGATGTTGGTCAGATGGCACCATACATTGAGAGAGCCAGTCTACAGGTCTTGCCCACCAGGATGGATATCTGCAAATGTTCAGGTGAAGGAGTCGGGCTCAGAATTAAACCAGAGGAAGGAAGGGCCCTGGACTGCCTTTCAGCAGCCCATCTCTTTCCTTCCAAGCTTCTGCCACTTGCTGTGTGCAGAGAAACATGGACCACAGCAGATTGTGGAGAACTGGTGGAAAGCTGAAAACGTGATCTCAAGAGCAGGAGCAGGAAAGTGGGAGGCCTACGCCCGACTCTCGGTCCTGCCACTAGTTAGCTGTACACTTTTGGACACTGCACGCTCTGAGTCTCAGTCTCCCCATGTAATGTTACCCTTCCTGTTCTAAAATTGCATTTATTTGATAGGTACAAATCAGGCCTAGGAGAGATGGGTAACGAGTGGCTCAGGAGCTCGGAAGGGCGAGGGGATCACGGAGAGCGAGACCCCTCTACTCCTGGCTCACCATCATCCCCGTTCCACAGAGGGGAAAACCTGAGGTGAAGCTGCTTGGGGAAGCAGGACCTGAGCTGGGCCTGATGGGGAGTCTGGGCCGCTTGGGCCAGGCATGGAGGTAGACATGAACCCCGCCTGCGGGAGCCAGTGGGGAAACCAGCCCGGCGGGCGCGGACAACAATGGGGCCTTGGAGGAGGAGCCTTCAAAGATGTCTTCTTTTGTGCAAGGGAAGACCGAGGTCCAGAAATGGGAGGAGGAGGAGGGATCAAGTTCAGGCAACAGGCAGCATTTATTAGGCACCTTCTCCAAGCACTGCACTGGGCGATTACACTAAGACAGGGCCGGGTTCCAGGCCCAGGATCTCCATCCAGCCTTCTTCCAACCACAGCAGACTCACGCTGCTTCAATAAAGAGCCTCCAGAGAGCATGATGGGCACCCATGGGAACTGGGAGCAAGCACCGGAACCCTGTTGCTAAGAGACGGTTCTGCTGGAAGCTGGGAGACAGGCAGCCATTGGGTAGTCCCACTGGGCAGGGGGCCATTATCTACTTTCATTGAGAGACCTTCACTGTTAAAAATGGACCTTTGGATTTCTGTTTCTACATCCCTCTCCACAAGCATTTATTAACCCCCTACTGAATGCTGGGCTCTTGGCTAAGCACTGGGAGTAGGAGGAAAGGCCCTCAGGGACTCACAGCCTAAGGAGGAAGATAATGTGCAAACAGCTCAGATCCAAGGCTAACTTGGAGGGAAGGCGTCACCTTGAGAAAGGTGGGGAGAGACTTGTAGAAGACGCTTTAGCTGGGAAATAAGGAAGCTGGGAGGGAGGCGAAGAGGGAGAGAATTCCGGAGCCAACCATTAGTGAATGCTTCTGTGCAGAACCAGACAAATCAGGAGTCCCCTAAACTTCCTTCCACCGGGCCTTTGTGGGGGCTTTGTAAACAGGGAACTGATGCGACGGAGAGCCAGTCTGGGAGAGCTGAATTTGAATTCGGCCTCAGATATTTTGTAGTTGTGCGACTCGGAGAAAGATTATTTAACATCGGTCTGCCTCAGTTTCCTCATCTGTAAAATGTAACAGCACCGCCCTGGAGAGTGGTTGTGCGATACCATGAGGTGATATTTGTAAGGTGCTTAGCGTGCTGCTTGGTGCACAGTAAGCGATTACTCATTGCTCCTTCCCTTCCCTTGCCCTTTCAGCTAAAGCAGTTTGTTTCCTCCCCCTCTGTCTGCCCACTCCTTGGCAGTTTCCTCAGCAGATCCTCCAGAGCTGAATGAACACAGTGGGACCCGCTACCCGGGCAAGTAATGCTCGATGGCCAAAATCGCTCAATAAATCAACAGCCATTTAGTCGACCGATCCCTGTGAGGCGCCATGGGGACACCAAGGTGCTTGGGGTCTTCCTTTGGGGTCACATGCAGGCTACAACACACTCCTAATTCGGTTCATCTGGGATCCAATTGATCTGGAAGCTCTCTCCCCCTATCCCTGTCCCTTACCCCGTGTCCCACGGATTCATCCCCTTCTCGAGGACCAAGTCCTTCACTGTTGGAGAAGAAGGCCGCCTTCTCCATCCTCTCCTGAGCTCTTTTGTTCTAGCCAGTGCTGAGGGGCTGGGGGACAACCCCCCCCATTCTGAACAACCAGATGCAGTTTTCCCGGAAGCCGATAATTATGATATTGTCAAGCACAGTTAGCCGGGCCAGCACTTAAGGGCCTCTGGTCCCATTAGCACCGACCCATCAATCGAGCCGAAACACATATGGTGAGCTGGTGGAAGCTCGTTTTGCACATTAGGGAGCCGGAGGAAGACTCAGCTTGGGAACCATTTTAAATTTCCTTCGAGGAGTCGAGAATCCAACTTGAGTCGACACCAATGATGGAAACCAATGAGCTCCCACAGTTTGGCGGCTTTATAATGATGACTTACCAATATGTCCCCATCGGAATCAAGCAACTCAGCGGGGGAGGGAACTTAGCAGCCCCGTCACGGTGTGGTAGCCACTAATTTTCAGGAAAGAGAATGGAAACAGGAGAACTTTCCACCATGTGCCCAAAGTCAAGGGTGAATTGTCCACATCCCATTTTTGCTGCCATTGGCGAGCTCGGGAGCTTCCCCCAAAGCATTTCTCTGGAGCCTTGCTCTCTACCACTTAGGTGGAAGGTTCAGAAATGGTCTTTTCTCTGCACAAAGCCTTCCCTTTGAAAGGCCCGATAATTAAAATTTCCCTTTGGTGCACTCATTAAAACAGAAAGCATTCAAGTGATTGAAAACTCCATAAATGACTTAAATTGATGCTCAGAATTAATTAACATTTTATTTTGAAAATACATTTGCATGGCTTTGATTTACATTGCTTCACAATGGGTTTGAATAACTATCAAAGAGTCAGTGTAGATCTGCAGCCCAGGCAGTCGAGGGTTTTTAATACCTAGCTTTAATGTATTAGAGCTAATACAATTTTTTGCTTTATTATATTTAGACATTTTGTTATATTAGACATATTTTTATTTTGTTGCATTAGAACATAATAGTGTATTTTTATTGTATTAGAAATTTATTGTATTAGAAATAATTTCAATATCTATCACATGCATTTTTAAAGTTGGCTGATATTTTCCTCTAATGTATTCAATAAATAAAAATAATCTCATTTTCATGATGAACTAAGTTAATCTGTTAGGCAAGTAATTGAATTCATATTTTTTTATGCTTAACAACAATTCACTGCTGCTATATAGTACGACTGACTCCAATGAGGATATCTCATCTCCTGGGATCCGGGGAAATTCTTCACAGAGCCCGTGATGGTTTGTTGGCCCAGCTGTACATTGCTCCAGTCTTCTGACATTAAGAAGATTTGGGAAAAGAAATGGAAAGACCATGGTCACCCTGACTCTCTCCCAAGACCCACCCAGACTCTCCCACTACCACCAAGCTCCCTTAAAGACATTCACTGGTGATTTGTTTCTATGGCACTCAAAGAGCAACTTGCTGTTCTTCTGGTCTCAGATTGATTGCCCAGAAAATGAGAACCTCGACCAGAAGATCCCATCTGGTTCCATGGCAGGGGTACAGGGTGCTCCGGAGGCTCCCCCACAATTAATGGGAGCATCCTTCTTGTCCCCTACAAAGCATGGACATGCAGACTAGAATCTTGTAAGTGGACAAAGGTCAAGGAGGATAGCTTGCAAAGAAGTGGGAGGATGGATGGACTTGTCAAGGAGCCATCCCGCTGCACCTGCCTAAGAAAGAAAGGCCCCTGTGGGAGTCTGCCTCCCTTTTCCTGACAGGTAAGAGCCTCCTGAGGGGGGCTGAGCCAGGGGCAGAGCAGGCAGGTCTGTATCTGAGCTCTCCCTGGCTTCCCTCAGAATCAAGACCAGAGCAGGCCTCTGAACGGATTTTGGTGAGACAGAATCCACAGAAGGGCTTCGGGAAAGATCTGTTTCAATTGTGCAGGGGCGGGGGGGGGGAGGGACACAGTCCAGTGCAGGTTCAGCCTAGGGAGACCAGGGCAAATGGGCCCCACGAGCAGGGCAGGGCTCAGCCAGGTCCACCCAGTGTGAGGAGGCAGCTGGAGCACCACCGACCTCAGGGCAGCGTAGACCCCTACTGCCCTGTACAGGAAGCTTGGGACCCTGTGCCTTGGGAGCAGACTTCAACCTTTAAAAAGGAGCAAAAAAGCAAAAAGAGTTCTGATGCTAGAGAGCTATTGTGGAAGAACATCAAACCCCGGGGAACGCTAAAGGCAAACCGCCTGTGGATGAAGCCTCCGAGGGTGCCATGAGCTGGTCCCCATCTCCCAAGGCTCCCTTGGAAGAATTCAGAAAGGATCTTAAAAGAGAGAAGAAAATGGGGAAAGGAAATGAGAGTTCTGGAAAGGGAAACACGGAAACTGTCTGAGGAAAACAACTCCTTAAAAATGGAATTGGGGAAACAGAAGACATAGAAGGGAGCAGCAAAGAAAGCCTGGCTTCTCAGTGGGGGGGGGCTCCCCCATTTCCTCCCAGGAACTGCTTAAGCTGCCTCGGGGTAGAAATATGGAATTGTTCCATGTGTTCTCTGTGTCTTCTGAAAGGCAATCAATGAATTGGCAGGCACGCAAAAGGGGCTGGATATGCACGTGTTAAAGTGAAATGTCCCCGCTCTCCGGGAATTTATATTTTATTGAATTCAGAGATTAGAGAGGAGACTTTTCAAGGGTAAGAGATGGAAGCCGCCGAGAGACCAGGAGAGCTTTTGCAGAAGCGCAGGTCGAAGCGGATGTGTCCCTGCCCACTCACGCCAAGGGGCGGCCTAGTGTCCAGGGCTTCTGTGTAGAAGAAGAAAACTTTACTTTCTTTAGGTTTGAACCCTGGTTTGATTGTTTGTTTTTTTGAAGGGAGTAATGACATTTCTGATAATTTTCTGTGATTTAATTTGGAACTTACTCCCCATCTGAAAAGATTAGATAGAGGGGAAAATCCTCTAGACTAATATCATTAAGGATCAAGATTTGTCAGAGCCAAGATGGTTGGGGTAGGACAGAGGAATAACTGAAAAAAAGAAATAAAAGTACTATAAGAAAATTATGAAAAGGGAATAAATAGGTAAAAACAAAGCAAAAAAAAATAGAAGAAAATAACATCTTAAAAAACAGAATTGGCCTAATGTTAAAAGAGGCACTGAAATTCACTCAAGAAAAGAACTTAAAAATCACAATTGCCTAAATGGGGAAAAGAGGAACAAAAACTTACTGAAGAAAATAATTCCTTATAAATTAGAGTTGGGCAACTGAAACCTAATGAGTCCATGAGACATCAAGAAACAACAAAACAAAATAAAAAAAATGAAAAATCAAAAGAAAATGAGAAATATTTCAATGGAAAAACAATTGACAAGGAAATAGATTAAGGAGAGATAACTTAAGAATTATTAGACTTTCTCAAATCCATAATCAAATTAGAGCTTAAACATTATATTTTAAGAAGTTATAAAGGAAAACTGCCCCAATATTTTAGATCCGTTGGTTAAAATAAAAATTGAAAGAATCCACTGATTATCTTCTGAAAGAGATCCCAAAATGAAAACTCCCCAGATATTATAGTCAAATTCCAGAGCTGTCCGGTTAAAGAGAAAATATTGCAAACATCTAGAAAGAAACAATTCAAATATAGGGAAGCCACAGGTGGGATCATGCAAGGTTTAGCAACTTCCACATCAAGAGATTTGAGTGCTTGGAACATACTGTTCTGAAAGACAAAGGAATTAGGATTCAATCAAGAATAACATACTCCACAAAAAAAAAATTTAATTCTTCAGGGAGGATGCTTAATTAAAGACTTTCAAGCATTCCTGAGAAGGCCAGAACTGAATAGAAAATTTGACATTTAAACACAAGACTCAAGAGAATCATAAAAAGATTAATATGAAAGAGTAAAAATAAGGGGCTCAATAAAGTTAAACTATTTACATTCCTACATGGGGAAATGATAGGCATAACTTCTAAGAACTTTGACATTATCAGTTCAGTTTAAAGGAATTTACATAGCCAGAAGGCTTGGGTATGAGTCAATTATGTTGGAATGATCTCCAAAAAAAAAAAAATGATAGGGTAAAAAAGAGAGATGAATGGGGGAAGGAGGAAGGAGAGGTAGAATGAGAAGTATTTTCACACACAAAAGAGACACACAAGGAAGAGTTTTTACAGTGGAGAGAAAAATGGGGTGGTGGTGGGTAATACTTAAACCTCATTTTCCTTGGAATTGGTTCAAAGAACAAAGGACACACACATATGTATATGTATATACATATTCCATTGTAAATATAAATCTTAGCCAGTTGGAAAATATAAGGAGAGAGGAATAAGAGAAAGGGGAGGGGAGGAAAATAAAAAGGAGAGCAAATTAAGAAGGGAGTAGTGAAAAGCGAAAGACTTTTGAGAAAGGGCAGGATGAAAAAGAAAAAAGAATAATCATAAGAAAATGGGATGGAGGAAAATAACGCAGTTAATAATCAAAACTGTCAATGTGAAGAGCATGGATTCACCCATAAAACAGAAGTGAATGGCAAAGTGGACTAGAACATAGAATCCAATAATAAGTCGTTTCAAAGAAAAATACTTGAAATAGATACACACAGAGTAAAATAAAGGGCTGGAGCAAAATCTAATATGCTTCAGTTGAAATAAAAACTAACAAAGGTAGTGATCATAGTCTCAGACAAAGCAAAACAAAACCAAACCTAATTAAAAAGAAATAATCTGGGAAACATTTTGCTAAAAAGTACCATAGAATCATAGACGGGGAAACAGTATTGGAGTAAAGTTTCTCTAAGAAAGGCTTCATTTCTCTTGAGTCAGATTTACAAAAATAAATGTCATTCTCCAATTGATATAAGATCAAGGGATATGAACAGCAAGTTTTCAGAAGAAAAAATCATAGCTATCTCTAGATTTAAAAAAAAAGTTCTAAATAACTGTTGATTAGAGCAATGCAATTTAAAACAACTCTGAGAAACCTTCTCACACCTATCAGAAATGACAAGTGGAGAAGATGGGGGGAGGAGTGGTGAGTTGTCCAAGAGCATTGTGGAAAACAATCTGGAACTATTCCCAAAAGGCTCCAACATATATGTTCTGACTCAGCAATACTACTGCCAGGTAAATGATTAAACGAAAAGAAAAATGATACATATATATATATATATATATATATATATATATATATATATATATATATATATATATATATATAATGTAATATAAAGTTTTTCTCTCTATATATATATATATTTATATTTATATTTATATTGACTCTTTTTGTGGTAACAAAGAATTGGAAATTGATGAGATGTTCACCCAGAATTTGGAAATGGGTGACAAGTTGGGGCATACAATTGGGATGGAGTACCGCTGTGCTCAAAGAAATGACAGGGGGTGGTTTCAGAAAAACAATGACAAAAAACCCACAAAAAAGGCAAAACTTCTATGAACTGATGCAAAGTGAAGTGAGAAGAACCAGGAAATCACTGTGTGAACGGCAATGCTGTGGGATGATCAGCTGAAAGATGGGGCTACTCTGATCAGTCCTGTGATCCAAGACAATTCCAAAGAATTCATGAGAAGAAATGCTCTTCCGCTACAGGGAGAAAACTGATGAACTCTTGAAGGCAAATTGAAGCAAAATTTTCTCAGTTCTTCCTTTCTTTCTTTCTTCCTTTCTTCCTTCCTTCCTTCCTTCCTTCCTTCCTTCCTTCCTTCCTTCCTTCCTTCCTTCCTTCCTTCCTTCCTTCCTTCCTTCCTTCCTTCCTTCCTTTCTTTCTTTCTGTAATGTGGCTAATATGGGGATGTGTTTTGCATATTTTTACATATGTAATCAATAACACACTATTCACCTTCTCAGTCACAGAAGAGAGGGTAGAATGGAGGGAGAGAATTTGGGAGAGAATTTGAAAAGAAAAGGATGTCAAATAACCAAATAATATTATTAAAAATAATCAATGATAAAAGATTTTTTTAATACTGGCAAACGAGTTGTCAAGATATTTTTTTAAAATCTACTAAATAGTATTCATCCAACTAGTTCTTGTTTGCTTCCCATTAGGTAAAAGAATCTGTATAATAAATCACGACAATATGAAAGCTGATAGTCCAAGACAGTGAGCTCTCCCTCAGACTAAACACTCCCTGGCTATGGCTCGTGAGCACTGCCTGTTCCTTGCTCTTCTGCTTGGATGCAATGTTTGGCTCAAACATTGTCCCCTGCACAGATAAATTATGTGAAAAGGACATTTTTCTTATTTATTTTTTTAATTAAATTTATAATTATACATTTTTGACAGTATATATGCATGAGTAATTTTTTTTATAACATTAACCCTTGTATTCATTTTTCCAAATTTTCCCCTCGCTCCCTCTACCCCCTCCCCTAGATGACAGGCAATCCCATACACTTTACATGTGTTACAGTATAACCTAGATACACTATCTGTGTGTAAATCCCATTTTCTTGTTGCACGTTAAGTATTAGATTCCGAAGGTGTAAGTAACCTGGGTAGACAGACAGTAGTGCTAACAATTTACATTCACTTCCCAGTGTAAGGACATTTTTCTTAGTGAGAAAAAATACCTTCTTCTTGTCAGAAGGGGCAATGGTCGCACTGATCTTCGCTGAGAGGCAGCTGATCGCAGGCTGAAGCGGGAATGGCCTGACCGGTTGGATCAGGAACAATCTCAAACCCCTGCGCATGAGAAACAGAGGCCATCGTGGCTTTTCATGCTTCTGTTTCTCTTTAAGTTTTTTCTTTCACCCCAGTCCTCGGCAGTGGATTGTAAGGGTAATATCCCCACCCATTTTAAAGATGAGGAAACTGAGGCTCAGAAACTAGTGTTTGTTCAATAAATGAGCAATCTAAGTTTTGAAAGCCGTATTTTATAGAAAATGTGCAGGACGGTGATCACGCCTCTCACTCTGCTCTCCTTCACAATCCAAATAAATTCGGACCTGCCTTATTTCCACTGGGGCAGCTAAGAGACTAAACAACAACAACGAAATGATCTCACGTCGCCCACCGCCCAAACCCAGGGCCTCCTCTTCTCCCTTCTGAAATGCTCTAACTCGTCTTTTCTCTGTATAACCCTGCTCCAGGTTTGGGCCCCTCTCTGCAAATGCAGCTGGGAGTCTGGGCCTCGTTCTGAGAACCTTCAAGACCTTGGTGTGGAGCATTGGCCGAGGGGGGGAGGCTGGGAACTCAAAGTGGGCTTGCAGGGGACTGAACCCCCAGATGCTTTTCCCACACTGAGTCCTGTCCCATCCTCTCCCTGTCCTTGTGATGCTGATTTTGGGGTCCAAACGTGAGACTCTCCATTGACATCCACTGAATGGGTCCCATTGTCCGGTTTGTCCAGGCTGTCGGGCCCCCTGTGAGCCGCTCCCCCCACACCTGTGAGCCGCTCCCGCCACGCCAGGCCACCTGCACAGGTGAGAGGGATGCCCCGCCTCCGGCCAGGGTCTCTCCTTGTCTACCTCTGCTTCTCCCGGAGGGAGTGCGGCCGCCGCCCTGAGCCCCCTCCTTCCCGGGGCAGCCGGGATGCGCTCACCTGGGTTTCCTCGGAGCCTGTTTGTTTATCCACCTGTCTGGCACTCATCAGCACAGGACTTGGACTGCGTACAAACTTAAAAAACAGTCAACATCCTTTCAGAAGCAGATCCAGTTTGGAATCACTGCCTGCCTTGTGTAGTGTAAATACCTGACTCAGTTTTTAATTGGAAATTAATTAGGGATGATTAAGAGTGCTTATAAAAACATTCGTTATTGACATAGGAATTAATATCATAGACGCAGGCCCGGGCAGCCACTGTGCGGCTGGGCAACTCTCTGGGCTGCCGGCCCACCAACTGCCCCTGTCCCCAGAACGGCCGATGGCGAGCAGGCGCCTCCCAAGACCGCCCGGGTCAAGGTCTCCTGGCGCTCTCTGACCTTGTCATTAGCTGAAGCAGCTCTGCCAGGGTCTGCAGAAGTGACCCCAGCTGGCCGAAGGGGTCATTCTTGGGGGGGGCGCCCAAAGACAGTTGGGAAGGGAAAAGGGAATGCTGACCACACGTGGGACTGGACACATCCCGGGAGATGGCCCAGGAACGTCCCCTGAATACAGAAGAGCAGGAGCTGGGGAAGAGGGAATGCTGACCACACTTGGGACTGGACACATCCCGGGAGATGGCCCGGGAACGTCCCCTGAATACAGAAGAGCAGGAGCTGGGGAAGAGGGAGGAGCAGCAGGACGGTTGGAGCAGCAGGGCCAGGAGGCTCCTCTCCCTGAACGGGCGGGCACGGCCCCGGCCCCCGGACACTGCTGGGAGGGGACGTCCTTCTTTTCTTACTACAACACGACGTTGCCGTGGTTTTCTGTCTGACACAAACGTTGTTGACTCCTGCTGAGCTTGTAGTCCACCAAGACCCCCAAATCATTCATATTGTTTGACTTAGCCAAATGGTCTTGTACATTTAAATAGACTAGTCCAGTCTATTTATCATTTAACTTAGTTTAAATAAATTTAATTTATCAGTTAAATAATGGATATCCTCCTCCTTACTTTTGCCTAAAGATTAATCTAATTAAGCCTGTGCTCGCTCCATCCCCGGTTCTCTAAGGCCTCACATCCTCAAAGCTTCTGCCAGGGCTTCATTTTGTCCAGATTTTCCGAGGACGATGAGAGAAGCTCGATCCTGATTCAGGGCCCACTGGGGCTCCAGCAGGTGCGTGGAAGGGCCTGGCCATCCTTAGGGAAGGTCCACACAATATCAGATACGGCCCACGCTCCCACTGCAGAGGGAGAGGCAGCAGCAGGGCCGGAGGCGAGGCCCGGGTGGCAGAGGGAGGAGTGGCTCGTCAGGCAGGCAGCAAGCGTGGCTCCTCCCATGGCTGGGCAAGGACGGGTTCTGGGGCACAAAGGAAGGTCAAAGATGTCTCCGCTTCTGGAGGTTGTGGTCTGAAGCTGGAGGTGCTCGGGGATGCTTCAGCCGTGGTCCTTCCTCTTACACGGACAGACTCTAGTCGGGATAGATGTTCTTCCAAGCTGGGGGGGGGGGGAGTTAGTGTCTGAACTAGGGTCCCTCCCTCAGGGAGCTTCAGATGGAGCCAGGAGGATAGTGCTTACCCATCAGTGATGGTAACACAGGCTGGAATGATGAGAGGAGCCCACAGGGAGGCAGAGGGCTGGACCACCAGTTTCAGCTCCGCCGTGTGTGTCTGGGGGCTTGGGCGCCTTTCTAGACTCGGTTTCCCCCTCTGGAAGAGGGAACTTGGCTCCATGACCTCTGAGGCCCTTTCAGCTGTGTCTGTGGGGACAAAAGGGAAGGCAGTGGAGGGCCCAGGAGACCACTTTTGAGGGGCGGGATCGGGGAAAGCTCCAGGAGGAGGCGCTCCTATCCAGCCCTTGGAAGACAAAAAGAATCTAAGAGCAGAGAGACACAATAGGGCGTCCAGACCTGAGGGACATTCGCCTGCCTCCCATCCCCGAAACTGTGCAGAGGGAAGCACCACAGGTGGAGAAGTAACCGGCGGTCCAGGGCCTGGAACGTAGCCGACAGGCGGTGCGGGGCCCGGGACGTAGCCGGACAGGCGGCGCGGGGCCCGGGACGTAGCCGACAGGCGGTGCGGGGCCCGGGATGTAGCCGACAGGCGGTGCGGGGCCCGGGATGTAGCCGACAGGCGGTCTTGGGCCCGGGATGTAGCCGACAGGCGGTGCGGGGCCCGGGATGTAGCCGACAGGCGGTGCGGGGCCCGGGATGTAGCCGACAGGCGGTCCTGGGCCCGGGACGTAGCCGACAGGTGGTGCAGGGCCTGGGATGTAGCGTACACAAGAGAGGGAGCAACGGCAGACGGCGGAGGGACATTGTGACCATGTTGGGAATCAGGTCTGAATTTCCCAAAGAGAAGGAAGAGGGAAGGGGGTGCACCAGTCCTCAAGGCCCAGTCACCTCCAGTGATCCCCAGTAGTGACTTTAATTGGCCATAACTGGCAGGGCCGTGGGCGGGTCTCGGCTAAGGCTCCCGGCCTTGCCAACCCTCCGTTCCCCCGGGCGATGCCAAAGAAGGCGCCTCCGCCGCCTGCCAGCTCCTAACAAGATGCTCTCTCTGGCTGGCAATTCTCCCCCCCCAGATGTATATATAGAGAGGAGGTCTCGATATAGCCGCCGTTGCCCCGTCTTGTCTTCGCTGCACAAAAGACTGAAGAGGAATTTCAGAAATACCCGAGCCGGGTGAGCTCATTCCTCCCACCGCCGCTGATGTAGTCGCTTGGCAGGGCCCCGTCTCACACTCGCCTGACCTGATTGGAGGCCTGGGCCCGGCCTCTCCTTGGGCCGCTCGCCCAGTGCAGGGTCAGCGACCCAGCCCCAAGGAGGGACAGAAAGCGGCGTCTCTGGGAGCTCCTGTGGCTTGTCGTTTCTGTGAATGAATAGTCCTGGGGGACGGGTCCCGCCAAATGGTGGCGGTCCCAAGTCATCCCAAGCTTGGGCCCTGCTCAGCTAAGTGCTTCGGGTGGGCGCTCATCGGTCAGTCCATCAGCGTTGTCCTGGATTCTCTGTATTTGGGGTGAGGTGGGGATAAGGAGAGGGCACTCCCAGCCTGAAAAGGCTCCTCCAAAGTAGCATAGCAGCTCTTTCTGTGCGGGCTGAGGACGGAGACTGGAGCGTGGCCGGTCGATGGCCGAACAAGCCCCGGGACAAGGTGATGACTGGGCTGTAAGAAATGGCAGGCGAGGGATCGCAGAAAAACCTGGGAAGACTCACTCGCTGAGGCTGAGCGGGAGAACCCGGACGGAGATCGGAGAACTGAGCGCCTTGGCTCTTCTCAGAGTCGCCATGATCCGAGACAATCCCAAAGGACAATGATGAAGCCCACGAGCCGCCTCCAAGAAAGACAGAAGGAGACTAGTTTTCACCTTCTCTCATTCGTTTTTTCCTTTTGTTTGAGTCGTGCACAAAATAACGAATATGGAAATGTTTTATATAATTGCACGTGTCTAATCTGCATCTGATTGCTAACCCTGGGGGGGGGGAGGGATAGGATTTGGAACTCAAAACGTTCAATAAAAATGTTAAAATATTTTGGAAAAAAGAAAATACATGAAGGAAAAGCCTTCAGTAGATCAGAAGGTTGAAGAGTGGAGGGTTTCCCAACCCCCTGATTTTACAGGTGAGGAAACAGAGGCTCAGAGAGAAGTAGCAACAGCATCTCCCCCGCTCCCACCCGTGCCCAGCAGTTCCCGGCTCTCTGTGCGAAGCAGCAGGAGACCATCGGGTCCATGGGCAGCCTCCATATTGAAGGATTTGGGGACCCCCAGCGGGGGATGGGAAAAGGGGAGGAAGAGGTTCTGGAGGGCCGCTTAGGAAGAGGGAGGGAGGGAGCGGGGACTTCTGAGGGGAGGAGGGCTGGCAGATGTCACAAAGGCTGGAATCAGACACAAAATTTCAGTGTAAAAATGGATGCTTCCTTTCTAGAGCTCCCGAGCTATTTTTACTGCACCCCAAGGAAAGTGGGCACGCTTCCTCCTTCGAATGATCTCACTGTTTCAGGAAATCCTTCTCCCCAGACCCGCTGCCTCTCAGTGCTTTCTTCTCCAGGGCAGTGGCGCAGCCCCCACTGCCACAGGGGCAGAGAGTGAGCAGGGCGCAGGAGAAAGGGGCAGGAGGGAGAGCTCCTCAATCCCACCCCGTGGGGATGCAGGCGGGGAGACTGAGGCCAGACAGAGGAGGTCCTTCCTCAGGTCACCTGGCTGACCAGACCCAGGCCTCTGCCCTTCAATGCACTAATTTTCAGGGGCTCCTTGACCTCCGGTCCCGGGCTCTCTGCCCCTGACACAGGCTCCTCTCCCAACTCCTGGAACCCACCAGCAGCAGGGGGGTGGGGGCGGGGCAGGAGGAAGGGGGACCCGCCAAGGAGGGAGGCCATAAAGCGTTCCCTGAGCTGGCGTGTCTAAGCAGGTGCACTGCGGCAGAGCTGAGACATGACGGGACCCGCCGTGACCTGGGACGGCTGGAAATCTCTGGCTGTCCCCGAGCGTCGGGGGGGAAGATCCCGATTCCGGCTGCAGGGAGCCCCGCCGTCCAGAAGCAGAGAGGGAAAGGATGCGGCCCAGAGTCTCCCAGGACAGAGCCATCATTTGGACCCAGGTCCACGCGGCCTCCCGCCCCCCACCCCACCCCCAGAACGGGAGGAAGGGCAGGAAGATGGAAGCTATTTTCTCATTTGCCCACTTACGGCTCTGTGGGCACCTGGATACCCAGTGTCTGTTGCCTGAACTCTGGCTCCGGCCCTTCCTTCCCTCTGCAGCCTCCCCGCCCCAAACGTTGGGAGATTTCCCACAGCGTCCAGCAGTGAAAGGCATCCCTTCCTTCAGCAAAACCCTTCCCGCCCGGACCTCCACGTTTGCTGCAAGTAGGGAGCCCAGGGTCTGCCTTCACTTCCTTTTCTAATTGATTCTGCACTGGAGGGTAATTAACCTAAAAAAAATGTTTACTGTATGGGAAATATATCTCTGAGATCGTCATTTGAAAGATGAATGCGCATTAAATTAAAAATCTTTCCGTATTTGCCATTACCGCCTCCAAGCCTGGCTGAGCTCTGCATTGGGCTGCTCAGATTGGGTATCATTAACTTTTAAGGTCTTGAGCCTGTCTGAAGGCCTTAATTTCCTCTGGAACATTTGGGAGCCATTACGGAGCCGTGTTATATCATTAACATAATTATTGTCAGCATTTTAATTTGGCTTCTCTTTTCCTAGAGCTGGAGTGTCAGACTAATAGGCCCGGCTCCAGAGAGGAGGAATCAGCCAGCCATGGCAGGCCAGCCCGTCCCGCTTTCCTCACCTTCCTGCTGCTGCCTGGAGGGGCCAGGACACGCTGACGTAGGGAGGGGCCGTGTCCTGGATCCGGGGCCGGGCTGCCACGCTGAGGGCCTGGGCCTTCCGAGGTCATCTGGGGGCCTGGGCCTTCCGGGGTCATCTGGGGGCCTGGACCCTCCGAGGTCATCTGGGGGCCTGGGCCTTCCGAGGTCATCTGGGGGCCTGGACCCTCCGAGGTCATCTGGGGGCCTGGGCCCTCCGAGGTCATCTGGGGGCCTGGGCCCTCTGAGGTCATCCGGGCCACCTAGAGAAGGGAGTGGGCTGTGTCACCCAGGTGGCAGGAACCAGAATCTGGACCAGTCAGGATCCAGTACTCTTTCCTCCTTCTCTATTGCGTAGGGGACCTTGGGCAAGCTCCTTCCCTCTTGCCACCTCAGTTTCCCCTCTTGGGAAGGAGAGAAGGTTAGAGTGGAGGGTCTGGGGTCTTAGTTCTAAATCAAAGTTCCTGGGCTTTGAGCTCAAGTTCCTGAGCTCAGTCTATTTTCTCATTCCCTGTGGTTGAGCTGAAGGAGTTCAGAACCCCAATATGTCCGAGCTGGAAAGGGACCTCCCTGAAGCCACCGGGGTCATCTGGAACCTTTCCAAACCAGCAAAGGGTCATTCAGGCTCTTCTTGTTGGTAATCTCCAAGGAGGAGGAAACTCCATATAGGAAGTTCCATATAGGAGAAAGCTCCAAGGAGGAGGAAGCTGTCTCCATTTCTGGACAGAAATCATTAAGGAATCCTTTCTGATATCCAGCTGGCCTTTGCCATCTCTGTAGCTGCCGGCAGAGCCTCAGATACTTCAGGATAGCTAATGTGTCTCCCTCAAGTCTTCCCTTCTCCAGCCTGAGCCCCCTCACTGCTTCATGGCTAATGTGAATTCTGAGTTGGACCAGATGGGCTCCCTCCCCACTCTCCTTAGGACAGGAGCCTTCTCCCCGGTGATTTTGGGGAGGGGATGGAGGGAAGGATCACCCTCTTACTCTTGAGCCGTCTGAACATGGTGAGTGGGCAAGTGTTGCCACCACGTGCCATTCTGAGAAGTCAGGAGAAGCTCCTGGGGACTCAAGCAGAATATAAACTCCCCGAGGGCATCTTGTGTGGGTGCCTTGGTGCTTATCAGATGTGAGGGGGAAACCACAGATTAGCCTCTTCTCAGAGGCTTCTTGGTCAGTTGGCTACTCAGGGCTGGCCGCTCCTCCAAGCTGTTGGGTTTCTTATGGTTCCACCTTGCTTGGAGGCAAAAGAATAAGAGTCACTCCTGTCTCCCCCATGCTTATTCTTACTCCTAAAAACTAAATGGTCCTGTGGCACTTCTCCACCGTGAGATGATCCAGGCCAGTTCCAATGAGCTTGTGATGGAGAGAGCCGCCTGCACCCAGAGAGAGGCTGGGGCATTTTCACTTCTTTTGCTGTTGTTTGCTTGCATTTTATTTTCTTTCTCTCTTTTTTTTTCTTTTTGGTCTGATTTTTCTTGAGCAGCAAGATAATTGCACAAATACAAATGCTTATGTTGGATTTACGTATATTTTTACCATGTTTTACACATATTGGATTACTTGACATCTAGGGGAGGGGATAGAAGGAAGGGGGGAATTGGGACACAAGGCTCTGCAAGGGTGAAAAATTATCCTTTCATATGTTTCGAAAATAAGAAGCTTCAATTAAAAAAAGAAAGTACACAAAAAAAAAAATGGTCCTTTGACCACAGCGGCATTCAAAAGAATGGCCTGTCCGGCTTAAGAAAATATCCATGTTGTATATTTCTTTGTGAATAATCACTAAATACCTACAACTGACTAACCTTTGGGGCTTATTTTAAGAGAGGATCCCCTTTTGGGGCGCCATATCATCCTACGTTGTGGCTAAGAGCAGGTCATCAGAAAAAGATCTGAAGGTTTAAGTGAACAAACTGTTCACAGGTGGCAAAAAAAGTCTAACAGGGCCTTAGGAGGCCTCCCGGCCAGGCCTCCAATACTGCGACACTGGGCCATCAAACTTCCCTGGAGTGCTCCATGAGCACCACTGTTTAGGAGAGCCATTGGCCAGCTGGAGGGTGGTCAGGGTAGGGCGAGTTCCCTGAGCTCTTGGTGGCTTTAGCCTGGAGACAAGATTGCGGGTTGATGGTTGTCTTCAAGGATTGGAAGGCTGTCAGGAGAGAAGATGCTTTTATTTGGGAAGGATCAACAGAAGAAAATATTGGTTCCATGTAAGAAGAAAGCACCTAAGAATCCCAGAGGCAGGACCGCCCACTGAGATGAAAAGACTTCTTTGGGGGGCTACAAGCAGAGCCTGCAAGGAGTAAACATTCCTTACAGGCCTGAGCTGGACTGGGATCTCATCAAGGTGGTGGGGAAAGACATGGAGCTGGTCAAGGTCTCACCCGATCATACCTCCATCCTTCCCTTCCTCCACCACCTCTGACCGTTTCCTCCTTCCCAGGGTTGCTGTGAGACTTAAAAAGAATAATATTTGTAAAATCTTTAGTGCAGCGACTGGCCCACTGAAGGTGCTTAATACATGCTTATTCCCTTCCCCCTTTCCATTGCTGGTCCCCAGGACTCGGACAATCCAACGAGGGCTCTGGGTAATCCAGGGTCTTGCGATTCCCACGTTGAGATCCCATAAAGTAATTCAGCTCGGTCCTTAGCCCAGATCCAGCCCCACATGCTGTGCCTTCCTGGCTGTTACAGTAGAGCTCTCAAGGTTCCTTTTTCTCCCCAGATGTGTAGCATCTTCCTCCATGCACTGGGTGCCGTTTGGGCGGAGGCTTTGAGCCATTCACAGTCAAATGATTTGTCATTCAACTTCTTTGTTTAATGTCCTTAATTTCTGGCTTTATTTCTTTTGTCTTCCTATTACACCTTGTAATCATTTCCATTATAGCTCTTGTTCCGACTTCAGGAGTAATCCCATTGCTAACATTGCTTTGCAATTGGGTTATTTCATTTGCTCCAAAAATGTAATTGCATCAGCCGGCTCAAAGCTTGATTGTCTCTGGGTTTTGGGTTTTTTTCCCTAGTTTTTTTGTTCTCGGGCCTCTGAGTTGTAAGGGGGAAGAGGAGGCGTAGAGAACCCCCCCTCCCCCCCCCAGGGGCTTCCATCTTGACTTTTAGGATTCCAGATTAAAGTTGGGCGGGTACTGGGTCCAAGGACAAAGACTCCCTTCTCCATCATCCCCAGGGGGAGTAAGCAGCCTTTGCTTGAAGAGCTCCTCAACCCACTTCAGACAGATCAAATTGGGTGGAATGCTTTCTTTGTATCCAGCTGAAATCTCTCTCCTGGCAACTTCCCTCTTAAAAGATAAACCCCTTAAAGCAATTTTTCTTTCTTTCTTTCTTTCTTTTTTTTTTTACTTATATCGCCGGCCCCTGGCACAGCGTTCGGAACACTGTAGGTGCTTGATAAATGATTGTAACTCAGTCCTCTAGAATCAAGCAGAACATTCTATCCCTGGGATAGTCCCTCAATCCTTAGAGACAGCTAGTATCACCTAGAACCTCTTGTCTAGGCTAAATGACCTGCAATTGAAATCGTGGGAGGGACATTGCTACCTGGCTCATCAATGATGTAGTCACTAAACCTCAGATTCCCAGGGGACCTCGAGGGCCCTCTCCAGACCTGAGTCCGGATCTGCTTCCATATCATCCTAGAGAATGACTGGGCAGCCCTAGGAAGTCTCCTAGCCAGGCCATCTTGCCCTCAGGGGACTCATAGACCATTAGCTGTGGTGGAGACCTTAATAATCTTGGAGGTAATTTTAGGGCTTATAAAAAAATAAACCACACCAATGTAAAACAAGCAGGTTGCTATTTCCCAAGAGGACGGGAAGGCTCTAGCTCTCCCAGCGGGCCGGAGACTTTGCCTAGCTCTCCCTCCCTCTGATTGGGCTTGCCATGGCGTCACCTCCCTGATGTCACAAGAACAAGGACGAACACCTTTCGCTTTAGCAGAAGGTAAGGAGGAGTGGACGCTGGGCTGAGATCAGGGGCCCTTGTTTTAAATTCCTGCTTCCTGGGTGACTGAGCAAGTGACCCCGTCCTAGCCTCTGTCTCCCTGTCAGTACAACAAGCTGGTGACCCTTCATTTCCTTCCATCTCTACCTTTGATCCCACCCAGAGAAAACTTAGAAAGATCTGATGAAAGCTGCTCTGTTCCCTGTCCATTAATTTCCTCTCTGGACCCCATTTTCCTCATCTGTAATTTGAGAAGTTGGACATGTTGACTTCCAAGATGCCTTTCACTTCTCCATCTATGAAAAGAGAGGACTGGAGGCTGGAGGGCCATGGAGGAAGGAGAAACCCAAAGGAGGAGAGACTGGTTTTGGTTTTGGTTTTATTTTACAAAATGGGAATTAGCAAAGAAGTTGCTGGACCATCGATTTAGAGGTGGAAGAGATCTCAGCCGTCATTGGCTCTCTTCCTTTTTACACCACAGCTGAGTAAATGGAGTGGACATGTCCCAGGGCCCCCAGAGAACCCGGCTGCAAAGCAGGGATGCAGAGCCAGGTTCTGAGACCTCCCTGCTGGAGGATCACAAAGGATGGCCTGGGCCTTCCTAGACGCATTGAGGCCCCTGGCAGTCAATCCTCCTTTGCTCTTTGATTCTCCTTGGGAAAAAGGTGCTACAGGGAGGTTTTTTGTTGTTGTTGTTGGCTGCATCAAGACTTCCAAACACAGCTTGGAGATTTGCCAACTTCATAGAAAGTCGGCTTTTCTTTTCTTTTTTTTTTTAATTTTTTAAAAATTAATTTTATAATTATAACATTTTTTGACAGTACATATGTATAGGTAATTTTTTACAACATTATCCCTTGTACTCCTTTCTTTTCCGAATTTTTCCCCTCCTTTCCTCCACTCCCTCCCCTAGATGGCAGGCATTCCCATACATGTTAAATATGTTATAGTATATCCTAGATACAATATATGTGTGCAGAACCGAATTTTGTTGGTTGTTGTTGTTGTTGTTGTTGTTGAAAAGGAAGAATTGGATTCAGAAGGTAAAAATAACCTAGGGAGAAAAACAAAAAAATGCTCACAGTTTACACTCATTTCCTATTGTTCCTTCTCTGGGTGTAGCTGATTCTGTCCATCATTGATCAATTGGAATTGGATTAGCTCTTCTCTATGTGGAAGATTTCCACTTCCATCAGCATACATCCTTATACAGTATCATTGTTGAATGATCTAATGATCTCCTGGTTCTGCTCGTTTCACTCAGCATCAGTTGATGTAAGTCTCTCCAAGCCTCTCTGTATTCCTCCTGCTGGTCATTGAAAGTTGGCTTTTCATTCTCCAATTGATAAATGGTCAAAGGATATGAACAGACAATTCTCAGATGATGAAATTAAAACTATTTCCACTCACATGAAAGAGTGTTCCAAATCACTACTGATCAGAGAAATGCAAATTAAGACAACTCTGAGATATCATTACACACACAGGAACAAATAATGATGAATGTTGGAGGGGATGTGGGGAAACTGGGACACTGATGCATGGTTGGTGGAGCTGTGAAAGAATCCAACCATTCTGGAGAGCAATTTGGAACTATGCCCAAAAAGTTATCAAACTGTGCATACCCTTTCATCCAGCAGTGCTACTTAAGGGGCTTATATCCCAAGGAAATACTAAAGAAGGGAAAGGGACCTGTATGTGCCATAATGTTTGTGGCAGCCCTTTTCGTAGTGGCTAAAAACTGGAAGATGAATGGATGTCCATCAGTTGGAGAATGGTTGGGTAAATTGTGGTATATGAATGTTATGGAATATTATTGCTCTGTAATAAATGACCAGCAGGAGGAATACAGAGAGGCTTGGAGAGACTTACATCAACTGATGCTGAGTGAAACGAGCAGAACCAGGAGATCATTATACACTTCAACAATGATACTATACGAGGATGTATGCCGATGGAAGTGGATTTCTTCAACATAGAGAAGAGCTAATCCAATTCCAATTGATCAATGATGGACAGAAACAGCTACACCCAGAAAAGGAACACTGGGAAATGAGTGTAAACTGTGAGCATTTTTTGTTTTTCTTCCCAGATTATTTTTATCTTCCAAATACAATTCTTCCTTTGCAACAACAACAACAAAATTCGGTTCTGCACATATATATTATACCTAGGATATACTATAAGATATTTAATATGTATGGGAATGCCCGCCATCTAGGGGAGGGGGTGAAGGGAAGGAGGGGAAAAACTCAGAACAGAAGGGAGTACAAGGGATAATGTTGTAAAAAATTACCCATGCATATGTACTGTCAAAAAATGTTATAATTATAAAATTAATTAAAATAAAAAAAAGAAAGTTGGCTTTTCTTCCGCATGGTTTAGCAAAGGTTCCAATCTCTAGTGACGTGACTCTGGGCACGCCATGTACCCTCTGTGCCCTCGATTCCATGCCCAGAAAGCAGGGGTGCTGGAGAAGAGGAGGTGACTCCAGGTTCTACTCTCGGACAGCTGCCCCATAGTCCTTGTCTGAGAGCCCTCCAGCCCGTGGAGGAAAGGGGGTATGAGAGAGGGACAGAGCTCAGTCTTGGAGCTTGGAGTACTTTCCCATTTGATCTACGCCACCCTGTGCGATATCTATTACTGTTGCATTAATGTGAGAATTATAATTGCATCCTCCTTTGTGGGTTTCATTAAATTTGAGTGCGCTTTTGGAGTTTCCAAGTTCCCCATTACAAATCTAATTAAGATTCCATAAAATAAAATAATTCCAGGCTTTGTTCAACCATTCCGTGGCTTTCAATGGTATATGATCGCTGCTTTATTAAAAATTTTAAAAGTTCCAAATGAGTGCATCAATTTGGGACCAAATGAAGGGAAGTCCAAAGGGATCAGTACCAACCATCAGCTGTTTCCAAGACAAGAAGTGGCCGGTGCCAGGAGCGCAACTTCAGGAAATTATAGGGACCATCTGAGTGGTCATCTGAACACCCGGATGGGCCATCTGAGCCCCCGGATGGGCCATGAAGGACAATCCTGGCCGATTCAAATCAGAAGCATTTATTCTGCATCCAATTTGTGTCAAGGGCTAGATAGGGACTAGGGAAAGGAAAGGAAAGAGAAAATGTCCTTCTTCTCAAAGAACTTTTATTTTACTGGAGAGAGGATTATGAAATGTATCCAGAGAAGCAAAATTTACACGTGCAATAAGCACAAGGTAATACCAAGGGTACAAACATACCTGTGGGAATCAAGAAAGGTTTCTCATTTAGGAGATGGCACTGAGATGAACTCTGATAGAATGAGGACTCCCAAGGAGGGAGGGTGCTCCCGGAAGCAGGCCCAGCAGTGCAAAGGCACAGAGGTTGGATCGCTCCACTCACTATTAACTCCCTGCTTGCACAGTCTCCAGACACTTGTGATCAGATACTCCAATAATTAATTTTCTGAGCAAGAATCCCCAGCACATATATTTTATAAAAGTGCATGTTTATGCATATATATTATTTATAAGTATTTATATATTTCTGTATTATAAATACATTTAGAATGTTTATAAACACCTGCTTACTCATATTAAAACATGAACAAAAATGTTTAAATGATGAGATCAAGATGAAATAAACAATACATTAAACTTAGTTATGGTGCAAACTTTTACTCTCATTAAAATATTATCAGTACTTTATTAGTAAATATATTAAATCATTAATAGAATTAGTATCGATAATTTTCATAATATGTTTTAAAAGTGCATCAATTTGGGTCCAAATGAAGGGAAGTCCAAAGGGATCTTATTTTGTTATTTTTGAGAATCTTGATTCAGTATTTTATGCTAGAGAAGTGTGAAAGTTTGCTTTTCTGTTCATTTTGAAGTTTAGCTTTAATAGGTATCTGAGCTAAAAAAGAAACTTCACAAATCTCTGGAGATCAGAAGAAAGTACATTGTCTTTTGTGTTTACTAATTCACAATAATCTTCTTTTCAATAGCATCCATCAATCACAAAAAGTGCTTATTGAACCTTACCAGATACAGCTCCATCTTTGCTAATGTTAATCTGTTCTTCTTATAAATGAATAGGACATTTTTATTTTTAATATGATGGGTTCAAAGCCTATTAAAGCTTTAAACAGATGAGAAAATCTTATTTTTAAGCTTCCTAAAGTGTGCAGACTTTTTTTTTTTATAGGGAGCACAATATTTTAGACAATGAAAGCTTAGGTATTAAGTATTACGCCAATTGGGACAGTTTTATGCTAACATGAGCTAATACCATAAGGCCCAACATACCTTGAGGGTGATCATTGTGAACCATTATGGATGGAAAGCCATATTCCAAATTGTTGTTCAGTTGTTTCCGCCACCTCCAAGTCTCCATGACCCCATTTGGGGTTTTCTTGGCAAAGGTTCTGGACCAGTTTGCCATTTCCTTCTGCAGCTCATTTCTAGGTGAGAAAACTGAGGCAAATAGGGTTGTCACTTGCCCAGATCACACAGCTATCAAGTATCTCAGACTGGATTTGAATCCAGTCTTCCTGACCCCAAGCCAGATGTTTTATCCATTGCACCATCTAGCTGCCATGTTTCCAACAGACTTGATCCTTGTGTTCTTTTGACAAGAACTCATCTTGTGCCTTTGAATGAATTCATTCAAATTGAAAAATGAAAATTTCATTCAAAATAAAAATGTAAAATTTTCACCTTAGGATAAAGCTGCTGGAGATCTCTTATTAGGAGTGGAAGTCAGTTCTGAAGTTTATTATTGCTCCTTTCTGTGTCCTCCCATTGTCCCATATTTTTTCAGTCCATAATCCCTTTGAAGAGAGATCCCCATCTTTTGAGCGAAACCTGTCCATTTTATGAAAGCGGGTTTGGTTACAAGCCTAAGGTATAATCTGTAAATCTACATCCCCAGGCAATGCGATCTGTGACTCAGCTCTGTGAAATGCAGTGAAAATGGAAGAAAGAGTGAGAAGGAGCTCAGGTAACCTCTGTTCCCTCAGAGCCTCGGCAGGATGCGTGACCTACGGCCCACCTGACGGAGCCAGCGTGAGGGGGAACACTGTGTACAAAGAGCAGAAATAAGTGGGACTTGAAGTCCTACTCTTTCATCCCGTGAATCCCTGTGGTGAGCACTTTGGAGCTGATTTTAACTCCGACTCCATAGTCTCTCTCTTTTCCTATATGTTAAACAAGGGTAACAGTTTTAAACTCTTCTCAAAGCTTTGTTACTGAGCATTTAATGCAAGTCAAATTCCAATATACACATTTTAAGAAACCTTCCATATTATTTTGCTGTACAGGGATTTTGTTGTATCAAAACTCTTGGAAGCAAATGGTCTTCTTTTCCCCCTAGTTTTGATATTAACTGAAATTAGCTACCGTGAAACTATAATTTTGTGTTAAAAGCTCTACCTTTATTTGACGTGGTAATTATAGTTCAAACTCATAAAACCATCAGGAAAAGTCAGATTTCATATCACTTTGACAGGAGTAGATCTGGGCAGGTTTTCTCCAGGTGGCTACCCATTTTTTTCTTTTTCACTACAGCTGAAATTTAAGTGACTGTTTCTAGCTGGGCAATTACGCCCAATTTGCTAACATAAATCCGGTGGCTGGACTGACTCTGAGTATAGATAACTGAGAAAAATAAGAGATCAATGAAAAATATCCAACTACTTATATTTTTTCTAGAAAAAATGACAATTTCTTAAAATATTATCATGTAAATGCTGATTAAATATCAGTTACTTATATCAGCCTCTAAGGAGAGAAAATGACATTTGAAGCAAGATGCAAAGAAATATTATAGCTAAGCCCAAATGTACACCCTCTCTCATTTCAGTGGGCTTAAATCATAACTTCATTTGTTCTTCCCTGGAGTTACCCTTCCAGGCAAAACAGCCAGTGCCTTCGACTCCCTCTGAATATTATGGCTAGAAGCTTTCCCAGGTCCATATGCCATTCTCCGTGGTTTGGGCGCCGCTTCCATCTAGAGCAAGCCCGCTTGGCATCTTATGCCTCCGTTGCTAGACGAGCTTAGCCAGGAGCTCCTTCTCCAGTTGGGCAAAGGTCCCTGCTCTCCATGGCTTTCACTTCCTAGACTGAGGTTAGAAAGCAGCTCTTCCACAGCGACGACGGATCCTCTTAAATCGGAAAGATCAAGACAAAAATACTTGATGACATTGAGCCTTCATAAGTCTGCTTCTAAGCTCATGATTGCTTCCTCTGACCAAGAATCTGCTTTCGAATATACCTAACAAATCCTCATTTGGCTTTCACAGGAAGGGCTCCAGGGATGGGAAACCCGCTGTCTCCTAAAAGGGTTCTGCTCCGCTTTGAAATAGGCGTCTTGGGAAGTTTCCCCCCACATTAAGGTGAAACCTCCCCACTGCTTCTAAGTCTTTCTTCTATCTGATCATTCATTCGGGCTCCTCTGCAACTCCCTGTTTATATGAAAGTTCTTTTGCATGTGATGCTAAAAATGCTAACTGGAAACATTTCCAGCTTATTCTTTCAAAAAGGATCAGAATTCTGAAAGAAGATTTTCCCCCTTATAAACCTTTGGGATTTTTTTTTAAAGAACATAATGGAAGAGTATTTAAACACAATTTGATTGTGGTTTCCACATACTGAGTCATAGCAAGTCATTGAGTTAGAAAAAACTTGGGGAAAGGTTAATTAAAAACAGTTAAGATAAAGTAACATTACTGTAACTGCCATGCAAGCTAAACATCTCTCCAGATTTGGACAAAATTGAGAGAGAAATGAAAAGAAAGGAGGAAGAAGCAGAAGAAGCAGCAGCAAAAGAAGAAAAAGAAGGGGAAGAAAGGGGAGAAGAGGGAGAAGAAGAAAAAGGAGAGAAGGAGGAAGGGGAGGACAAGGAGGACGAGGAGGACAAGGAGGAAGAGGAGACGAGGAGGAAGAGGAGGAGGAGGAGGAGGAGGAAGGAGGAGGAGGAAGAAGAGGAGGAGGAGGAGGAGGAGGAGGAGGAAGGAGGAGGAGGAAGAAGAGAAGGAAGAGGAGGAGGAGGAGGAGGAGGAGGAGGAGGAGGAGGAGGAGGAGAGGAAAGAGAAATGGAAGAAGAAGGAACTGAGTCATTCCTCTCGGGGAAAGATGGGAAGGGGAGAAAAATGAGGAGATGGAAGAAGTGGCTCGTTGTGCTCTGAAGTGTGTGATTCTTGTTCATTTAGTGATTAGCAAAGTAAGAAAATACAACCTTAAAACTCAAGGTCCTTAAAATAGAAGCTGATAGGCTGGAGGGGAAGCCCAAGAAAGGGCAGCATAGCCAGGGTGAGAAAGACCATCCCGTCTGAGTGGCAGTTTTGTTCCATTTCTTCTGTTCCTGGTCTCCCGTCCTTTTAACAACAGAATCATTGCCTGTTATTCTTGTAACCAAAGTGTCCTTTCCACACAAACACCACTTTGGTGTGTTGAGGGCCAGGGTTCCCTTCCTGCAGCGTCCTTCACCGTCGAGCCCCACAAATTACCAGCGGTCACTGCCGGTGGCCGGAACGGCAGCGAGAGGGAGTTCTCCACCCTGGAGACGGAGACCACGGAGCCCGAGGCTCAGGCGGCCCCGTGACTGACAGCCAGCATCCCTTTTACTGACAAGTGCAGCACGGCCTCAGTGACTGGACCGTGCAGTTTCTCCCGAGCTGGACCCTCGTAGGGCCCTTCCCCCAAGTCCGTCAGTGCAGAGAACGGCCTCCCTGCTGCTTGCTGGGGGCCAGAGAAGAATGGAAGCGCTTCCATTTGTTCCCAGCGGTTCTAGGCGCACAGACAGCTCCGGGAGCCCGGGTTGGGGGTCTTGCTGAAGTAACCGGGGAGCAAGGACCATTCTGCAGTCACACACTCACACTCACGCCCCTTTACAAACCACTAAATGACTGGCAGTTCTTGCTGTTCACGCCGCTAACCCCTCAGTTGTCCTGCCCCGCTCCACGCCATGACTCTCTGCTCCGTGCCTGTTTTGGTCCGGCCCGGCCATGGGCCGTCACAGAGCTGCTGTCCTCAGTTGGTCGTCATCGTCATTATTGTTGCCGTTGCTCCTTGGTCTGGACGGGAGGGAGAGCTGGGGCTCCTCCCTGGCCTCCCCAGGAATGGGCAAAGCGGGCCTGGCCTGGTGACCCCTTTCCTGAGCCCCCCTTCCTGCTCTCCTCCCGTCCCCGTCTCCTGGAAGCTGCCCAGCCCCATATGTTGCCGTGGCGTGAGCCAGATTGCTGGAGGGGAGGCCGTTCCTGCCCGGGGTCCCCACGGCTGCGGCGCTACCTCTGGGCAGGCGCCCAGCTCATCGGGAGCTTCTAGATTAAAAATCCAATCAAGGAAGCGAGCGGGGGTCCTCGGAGCCGGTGCCCGGGAGCCCCGAGTGCACACGGCAGATGGCGCTTGGCAGCGGCCCAGGCAGATGCTGTGTGGAGGGCTGTGGGCATCTGTGTGCCCTGCCCAGCGGGCCCACCTTGGGAGCTGCAGCCCGGGAGGTCTGGCCTGCAGGGGAGGCCATCGGGCCTGAGCCCCAGGGACCTGGAGCCAGTGGCGAGGGCCGGGCCCACCCCCAGCCCCCGGCCTTCCCCCACAGGGAGGGCGCTGAGCCCCGAACCCAGCGAGAGAGAGCAGATGGCGCCTCTAGGGAAATTCTGTGGCAGTCAGGTGGGCCCTCTCAGGCACTTACTGGAGCAATGAGGAGGGAGGGGAGCCGAGGCTCCACTGCGGAGGCTGATTGTGGGGTCGTCTGGCGGGAATGGAGGGGGAAGCCTTGGGAGGTCTGCCCTGGCCCGCGGACCAGGCCCCCCGAGGGTCCGCAGGAGTTTGTTTGTGGGCTTAGAACCTGACCGGCCTCGGTGGGCCCCAGACAGCCCATCCTTGATGGCGAGGTCGGGAAGAGACGTGGCTGAGGAGGGCCCCGGGGGAGCCCCCAGCAGTGGGGCAAGCGCTGAATCATCCTGCAGCTCTAAATCGGGATCCTGGGCTTCACACCCAGTGACCTCATCTGCGCCATGCTGCCCTGGCACCGCCCCGGCCTTTGCCCCAGCTTGCCCCACAGTGATGGGATCTGTCCCAGCTTCTATCTAACCCTTCCCCCACCAAGACTCGGTACGTGATGAGTCCTGGCTGACATTTCTCCCGTGAGAAAGCCCCAGACAGGGTGACCTGGGACAGAGGCACAACTGCCTCGGGCTCAAAGAGCCTCGGTTTCCCACCTGTAAAACTGGGGTCATTATGACCTCCCGGGACGGTTGGGGGGCCGATGGGCAGCGCCATGACGGAGGCCCCGGGGATGCCAGGGAGGGAGCGCCAAGGAGGCCAGGGTCCTTCCGACTGACAGGGTCTCTGAAACAGCTCAGCTCAGCACCTTCTGACCTGAACAGGAGGCGGCCAACGGGCCCAGCAGACACTCGCACACTGGGCAGCACGGATGGAGACCTCCGGCCTTTGCTTAAAATGTCACTGCCCAGGGAGACCCGCTGGGGATCCTGCCATTAGTATATTCTTCATATTCTTTGCAATGAGGAATCAGTCAGCCGCTGGCTCCCCCCCCCCCCAGGCGCTCTCCGATTTATTAATCACGTGCATTCTTTAGGGGCAGTTTTCTCCCCCGGCCCCACTGACCGGCCCTCGCAGCCTGGCCAACCTGTTACTGCGCCCATGATTCACCCCAGCAGTTCTCCGCCCATTCGTCCTTCCCTGTGTCTAGAAAGGACGGGCTGGAGGAGCTGTTCCCCGCCCCCCCCCCCAGCCTTTAACACCTGGGAAGGAATGTGAGTGTGGGCCTGGGGGGCCAGGGAGGGGGGTGTCTCTGACGGGAAGAAACCGGAGCCCCTCGGAGCCGGAGAAACCTTGCGCCCGGACACCTGTCGTCCTGCCTTATTTTAGCTGATTGAAAAGCACAAGGAGCCCCACTTTATCCAGAGCAATGGGGGCCGTGTAACTCAGCTGGTGCAGGATGAAATTCAAGATGGCTGGCGCCGAAGTGCCTGGATCCTGTTACGGCGGTGCCGCCTCCCTGCAAACGTATCCCCCACAGAATCCCGGCGGTTCTGGCCCCTGGCTGCAGCTCTTGGGCTCCTTCCCACACCTCCCTCAGGCCGGGTCCCCCGTTCTACAGAAGGGGAAACTGAGTCTGTTTCGGTGCCTTTCTTTCAAGTTGTTTCAGCAAGCATTTATTAAGCACCAGCTGTGTGCCCAGGGGCTGTGCTGGGCCCTAGGTAGCCCTGTCCTCCAGAAGGTTCCTTCTGCTGGGAGGAAACACGTGGACGTGTTCCTGCACATGAAGGGAACCGTAGGAAGCCGAGCAGCCGCCTGGACTGGTTGGGTCACTCTGGCTTCCCCATCCTCCCCACTTCCTTCTTCCAAAGGAAGCTTCCCCATAAGGGGGCCCTCGGGGCTGACAAGAGCCCCGGTCTGGAGATCTGACCCGTGTGTGCGCCCACGTGTAGCTCCATGCACACAGCTGTCACACATGCGTGTACGGACACGTGGACATGCACACACATGGGAGAGTCCAGGGGCCTCGCTGTGGGAGGAAGGGCGGGTTTGCTGTAGAAGAAGCCTGGAAGGTTCTAACCCTTGACTCCCAGGGGAAGAAGGTCCCACATTCTACAGAAACGGAGGCACAGAAAATGACTCTCCCAGAGCCACTCAGCCCCTCGGGACGGGATTCGAATGCGGTGCTCCTGATTCCGAGGCCACGTCTGCCACAATCCAGGCTTTTCCTCTTGTGCTTGGTTCCCCCCCCCCCCCCCCAAGGGCCGAACTGGGACCCAGAAGGCCAGGTTTGTGTCCGGCCTCAGCTGGCTCGCACCTGTCTGTCAGCACTTGGCCCAAGGCGGGAGGATGGTGAGACTCCTGGGCCCCAGCAGCGCCTGAAACAGGATCCACAAAAACACTGCAACCCAACCCTGGGGCCGGGACCTCCCCCCTCCCAACACACCTCCCCCTGCGGGACCCTTGTTCAGGCTCCTACCTGGAACCCTGCAAAGAAGCCCCCGGTGCTGGAGGATGCCCCTGAATCCTGTGTGTGTGTGTGAGTGTGAGAGTGTGTAAGTGTGTGTCTGTGTGTGAGATTGTGTGTGAGTGTGTATGAATGTGAGTGTGTCTATGTGTGTGTGAGTGTGTCTATGTGTGTGAGTGTGAGTGTGAGTGTGTGTGAGATTGTGCGTGTGTGTGTGAATGTGTGTGTGTGTGAGTGTGAGAGTGTGTGTATGTGAGTTTCCTGTGTGTCTGTGTGTAAGTGTGTGAGAGTGAGTGTGTCTATGTGTGTGATTGTGTGTGTGAGTGTGTGGGAGTGAGTGTGTCTGTGTGTGTGTGTGTGTGTCTGTGTGTGTGAGTGTGAGAGTGTGTAAGAGTGTGTCTGTGTGTAAGATTGTGTGTGAGTGTATATGAGTGTGAGTGTGTCTATGTGTGTGTGAGTGTGTCTATGTGTGTGAGTGTGAGTGTGAGTGTGTGTGAGATTGTGTGTGTGTGTATGTGTGTGAGTGTGTGAGTGTGAGAGTGTGTGTATGTGAGTTTCCTGTGTGTCTGTGTGTAAGTGTGAGAGTGAGTGTGTCTATGTGTGTGATTGTGTGTGTGTGTGAGAGATTGTGTGTGTGTGAGATTGTGTGTGAGTGTGAGAGTGTGAGTGTGTGTGAGTGTCTGTGTGTGTGAGATTGTGTGTGTGAGTGTGTGTGAATGTGAGAGTGTGTAAGAGTGTGTGTCTGTGTGTGTGAGTGTGAGAGTGTGTAAGAGTGTGTGTGTGAGTGTGTGTGAGTGTGAAAAGTGTGTGTCTGTGTGTGTGATTGAGTGTGTCTATGTGTGTGAGTGTGAGACTGTGTGAGTGTGTGTGAGATTGTGTGTGTGAGTGTGTGTGAATGTGAGAGTGTGTAAGTGTGTGTGAGTGTGAGAGTGTGTAAGAGTGTGTGTCTGTGTGTGTGAGTGTGAGAGTGTGTGTGTGAGTGTGTGTGAGTGTGAAAAGTGTGTGTCTGTGTGTGTGAGTGAGTGTGTCTATGTGTGAGTGTGAGAGTGTGTGTGAGTGTGTGAGTGTGTGTGAGTGTGAAAGAGTGTGTCTGTGTGTGTGAGTGTGTGTGTGAGTGTGAAAAGTGTGTGTCTGTGTGTGTGAGTGAGTGTGTCTATGTGTGTGAGTGTGAGAGTGTGTGTGAGTGTGTGAGTGTGTGTGAGTATGAAAGAGTGTGTCTGTGTGTGTGTGTGAGTGTGTGTGTGTGAGTGTGTTATCCTCAGCGGACTTGGAGCTGGAGGGCCACCAGGATCTGAGCCCTTCTCCAGGGGGAGTAGCGGCCCTCCTCGCTCTCCCAGGCCAGGGACCTGGCGGGGCTTGGGACGGTCCCTCCCGGCTTGGCTCCTGCTCTTCTCCTGCTCCCCCATGACTCCCACTCCTCCTCTGGTACCTTTCCCCCTCCCCCCTCCCCCTCTGGAGCTCACCGGCTCTCCTGCCTTCCCCACCGGCCAGTTGGTCCCCTCCGCGCCTCCCTCTGAGGGCAAAGAGGTCCCTGCCCCAGGGTGCTCCCGGGGAAATGCAGGGAGGAGGGGAGCTGCCACCTTGCCTGGCTGCAGGGAGGACGTTCCCAGGAGGCTTTTCCCGGCTTCCTCTGGGAGCCATTTCTTCAGGCCCTTTTCTGGGCACTTCTGAGCAGGAGCCCGGCCCCTCCCCCTTGGCTGCAGGTGTATGTGCGGAGGACAGACGGGGGGAGACAGAGGGGGCGGCCTCGACCAGCCTTGGTGCGTGGGACCAGCGAGCTCTGCGGGAGCCGGGGAGATGTCCGGCCCGGCCTGTCCAAGGGGACCACAGCGCCCGCAGGACGGGGCCTCGCCGTCCCGCAGCCTAGAGCTCCCGCCGCTGAGCGCTCCCGGCATGGGGGTGCTGCAGAGCAGGGGTGCTTGCTCACTCTTAGTCGGGCTTTGAGACCCCCAGATCCTGACGCGGGGCACGGAGAATACCCGAATCCGGGAAGAAACGTGCACATGTGCATGATGTATGTCTATACACGCACCGGGCAGGTATAGACGCACAAGATCTACCGTTTCGCAAACCTGCAAGTGCTCCAGAGGAAGGGACCCCGAGGATCCCGCTTAACCAGACACGCTGCCGGGCGTGGGATCTCTGCGCTGGGAGTCCTTCCCTGGCACAGGCGCCCGCGCCCGCGTCTTCTCCCCCAGCTCCTGGGAGTGTTCCCTCAGACCTTCCTGGGGAGTCTGCCTGTTGTTCAGCGCTCAGCACAATGATCAGCACACAGTAGGTGCTCAATAAATGCTGGCCGAGTTCTCCGTGACTGACGGCCCACATGGTTTCCCACTTGTGCCGCCCTCCACGATCCTTCCTCGCTCCTTAAGCACGGATCTCCACAGGCTGTGAGATCCCCAACCTGGCCATCGCCTTTGCGCCTTCTGCCATTTTGATTTTTCTCGGAGGAGGATCCCGGTCTCTTTCACCTGGAGGATGCCAGTGATGGCTCTTGTTGCCCGGAGCGGCTCGGGATAAATGGAAATCCGGCCCAACTTCCCGAAGGCCGCTCCCTCAGGTCCTTTCTTCTCATTTCCGAGCCCAGCTCGTGCTTCCACGGGCGTGTGTGGAGGAACCGAGCATGGTGGATGTATAAACTGGCCCGTCCATCAGGGGCACGCGATGACCTGTCCAGAGTGCGTCTCAGACCCTGTATCCGGCTAGGAATGAAAATAGACCCACTAACGGGTGACCACGGGCAAATCAGGTCTCGGAGTCCCAAAAACACTTGTCAAGTGTCGCAGAGCGATAGATCACGCCTGATCACGGACTCTCAGCCTCGTGGAAACGGAAAACGAGTTTCTCTGATTCCCATTTCCCAGCGCGGTGATAAGACAGGGATAAACCTCAGCCAGCCTCGGGGAATGTGACAATGCACCGCCCTTAGCCCAGCCCTCACAAAGGCTTCGGGAAGGAGAGGAAATGGAAGGCTCGAGAAGAAGCATTTTCAGGAAGCAGCTGGTTGGTTCCATCACTGTAAAAATTCACTTCGGTTGCTTGGTGCCGAACTTCTCAGGCAGCCAGAATAGATGGGGACGGCGGCTTTTTATAGCCCAAGGTCACGGACACAGTAAGTGCGGGACGGGTACAGCCTGACGCACAAAAGTGGACAAGTGGCACATGGAAGCTCCGTTTTTAAGAAAGACAAATTCAGCCTGAACTGAAGGTGCCTGAAGATGGCCCCGCACTCTCGTTGGGAGGTGCTGCAGAAGGAGTCTTTGAATGAGAAGTAGGCTCCATCTCAGGTTCAGAATCCTTCAAAGAGAAAGCAGGAGTGACTAAGCTCTTTTCTTTTTATTTTCTTCCTCCCTCCCTCCCTCCTTTCCTTCCTTCCTTCCTTCTCTCCTTTCCTCCCTCCCTCTCTCCTCTTCCTCCTTCCTTCCTTCCTTTCTTCCTTCTTTGCTTTCCTTTCCTTTCCTTCCTTTCTCCTTCCCTCCCTCCCTCCCTCCCTCCCTCCCTCCCTCCCTCCCTCCCTCCCTTCCTTCCTTCCTTCCTTCCTTCCTTCCTTCCTTCCTTCCTTCCTTCCTTCCTTCCTTCCTTCCTTCCTTCCTTCCTTCCTTCCTTCCTTCCTTCCTTCCTTCCTTCCTTCCTTCCTTCCTTCCTTCCTTCCTTCCTTCCTTCCTTTCCTTTCCTTTCCTTTCCTTCCTTCCTTCTTTCCTTTCCTTTCCTTTCCTTCCTTCCTCCCTCCCTCCCTCCCTCCCTCCCTCCCTCCCTCCCTTCCTTCCTTCCTTCCTTCCTTCCTTCCTTCCTTCCTTCCTTCCTTCCTTCCTTCCTTCCTTCCTTCCTTCCTTCCTTCCTTCCTTCCTTCCTTCCTTCCTTCCTTCCTTCCTTTCTTCCTTCTTTCCTTCCTTTCTTCCTTCTTTACTTTCCTTTCCTTTCCTTCCTTCCTCCCTCCCTCCCTCCCTCCCTTCCTTCTTGCTGAGGCAGGATTGCCCCCACTAAGCTCTTTTCAAAGCTTAGTATCTAGATTATTTTAGCCCCACTGTGTGACAGGCCCACAATATTGCATTGAAAGTGTGGCTGATTCTAAAGAAGACCCAGGTCACCCAGCTCTGTCCACTTGGGCCATTGACCGGGGATGGGAATGTTTATGGGAGATGTGCTTAGAGCTCTGAGCTCCTGCCAGCTGGGATGCATGCAAATATAAAGAAGGAGGAGGCAGTTCCGTCTCTGCGCTCAGAGTCTAACGGACAGCACTGTTTCACTGTATCACCTGTGTAGCTTTGTCTCCAGGTACAATGTTCCAATTTTCTTTAAAAACGGGGTTCCACGACTGGTCCTCTGTCCCGACTACATCACCTTGTAACAAAAGGGAAGCAGAAATAGCATTTCCTAACCTTCTGCTGGGATGGCATGCTAAGAACAGAAAAATCTCCTTTTAACCAGTCATCGCCTAGTTCTGATGGGTCCGGATCCAATCACTGTATTTTACCTGTAATTTTAACTTCAGATCCTGTGAGTTCAGATAATGGGATCACTTCCCAGGATTCACTTCCCCCACTGGCTGGGATGTATTGTCATTACCATTCTACAGATAAGCAAATTGAGGTTCAGAGCCTAAAGTGACTGGCCCAGGATTCACATACGCTCAGAGCCCCTCGGCCCTGGATATTCTGTGTGTGTGGAGATCAGAAGAAGCCCATGGTGGGGGGGGGGAGGATATCTGCCCCTCCATCGGAACCCCCCAGAAGACTGGGAGGCTGCTCTTAGGGGATTCCCTACCAGAGGGTGAGGAAGGTGACCAGCCGTGGCAGCCTTCAAGGGCCAGTCTGGGCCCTGCCCCCCAGGGCTGAGCCAATCTGGGCCTTGGGGCAGAACTTTGGGAGCACTTTATGCCCAAGAACAGGGGAGGCTGGACTAGAAGGAGGCCCCCATGGCCAAGCCCCTCCTGACCTGGCTGCCCAAGTGTCTGCAGCTATGGAGGCCGCCCGGCCTGATCGGGCCCAGCTTCGGCGATACTTAGTGAAGTCAATGAAACACAGCAAGACAGGGAGGACGTTCCTGTGTCCCTAGATCGGCTCTTGCTGGTGGGGAGCTGAGGGATCCGGGGTCTGGGGGAGCCCATCTCTGTGGGGTGACCCCCCAGGACTGCATCCCCTTTTCCCTTCTCAACCTCTTTTCTCCTGAGAAATTTGTATGTAACCCTGGCTGTAGAGGCCCATAAATAGGTGCACAAATCAAACATTTACTGGCAATAAGTCATAACTTTGCAACCCCACGTTCAGTTTTAAGGCCCCACATGGAAGCAAGACCCAGAATTTAAGAAACTTTGATCTACAGCACTTTGTAAACTAGAGATGATTAACCAGGTATCCTCCCTCCCGTGGCAGAAGAGATGGGAGCCTTGAGGAAGAGAGAGAGATTGAAATATGAAGAGACACAGAGACAAAGAGAGAGACAGAGAGACACTCACAGAACTATAGAGAGACAGAGACCCACAGAGAGATAGAGAGACAGACACAGAGACAGAGACAAAAAAAGAGACAGAAACAAAGACAGAGACAAAGAGAGAGACAGAGAGACACTCACAGAACTATAGAGAGACAGAGACCCACAGAGATATAGAGAGACAGACACAGAGACAGAGACAAAGAAAGAGACAGACACAGAGACAAAGAGAGAGAGAGACAGAGACACCCACAGAAATACAGAGACAGAGACAGAGAAACACAGAGAGAGATAGAAAGAGAGACAGACACAGAGACAGAGAGCTTCTGGGTTGGCACTTGGCTTTAGGCTGATAGATGGAAAAGAAGATGGGGCTGAGGGTGGGGTGGGGTGGGGCTGGGTAAGGGTGGGGATGGAGTCAGAAAGAGATGAACAGAAAGATGGAGCTGCTGAGGAAGGAGACAGAGACAGAGCCTAAGACTGCAGGGACTGACTCATTTCAGCGGCCTGGCGAAAAGCTTTGCTGCTTCTAAATCGCTGTATGGCTGTTTCTATTTGTGATAGCAGAGATGTGGCAATGAGGGAATCAGACTGGCTGCCAGGCCAGCAGACAGCAGGCAGACAGACAGGCAAATAATCAGACAGGTAGATAATCAGGCAGACAACCAGGCATACAGACAGGCAGACAATCAGACAAGCAAGCAGGCAGACAGACAGGCAGACACAATCAGGCAGACAGGCAGACAGACAGACAATCAGGCAAACAGACAATCAGACAAGCAGGCAGGCAGACAGACAGGCAGACACAATCAGGCAGACAGGCAGACAGACAGACAATCAGGCAAACAGATAATCAGACAGACAGACAATCAGGCAGACAGACAACCAGGCAAACAGACAATCAGACAGACAGATAATCAGGCAGACAGGCAGATAGACAGACAGACAGACAGGCAGGCAGACAATCAGACAGACAGATAATCAGGCAGACAGGCAGATAGACAGACAGACAGGCAGGCAGACAATCAGACAGACAGATAGATAATCAGGCAAACAATCAGGCATACAGACAGGCAAGCAGACAATCAGATAGGCAGGCAGGCAGACAGGCAGACAATCAGGCAAACAGAAATTAGGCACACAGACAGAAAATCAGGCAGACAGGCAGACAGACAGACAGACAGGCAGATAATCAGACAGGTAGATAATCAGGCAGACAACCAGGCATACAGACAGGCAAACAGACAATCAGACAAGCAGGCAGGCAGACAGACAGGCAGACACAATCAGGCAGACAGGCAGACAGACAGACAATCAGGCAAACAGACAATCAGACAGACAGACAATCAGGCAGACAGACAAATAGACAGACAACCAGGCAAACAGACAATCAGACAGACAGACAATCAGGCAGACAGACAAATAGACAGACAACCAGGCAAACAGACAATCAGACAGACAGATAATCAGGCAGACAGGCAGATAGACAGACAGACAGACAGGCAGGCAGACAATCAGACAGACAGATAATCAGGCAGACAGATAGATAATCAGCAAACAATCAGGCATACAGACAGGCAAGCAGACAATCAGATAGACAGGCAGGCAGACAGGCAGACAGACAGACAATCAGGCAAACAGAAATTAGGCACACAGACAGAAAATCAGGCAGGCAGACAGACAGAGAGGCAGGCAGATAATCAGACAGACAAATAATCAGGCAGACAGACAGACAATCAGGCAGACAGACAGACAGGCAGACAGACAGACAGACAGACAGACAGACAGGCAGATAATCAGACAGGTAGATAATCAGGCAGACAACCAGGCATACAGACAGGCAAACAGACAATCAGACAAGCAGGCAGGCAGACAGACAGGCAGACACAATCAGGCAGACAGGCAGACAGACAGACAATCAGGCAAACAGACAATCAGACAGACAGACAATCAGGCAGACAGACAAATAGACAGACAACCAGGCAAACAGACAATCAGACAGACAGACAATCAGGCAGACAGACAAATAGACAACCAGGCAAACAGACAATCAGACAGACAGATAATCAGGCAGACAGGCAGATAGACAGACAGACAGACAGGCAGGCAGACAATCAGACAGACAGATAATCAGGCAGACAGATAGATAATCAGCAAACAATCAGGCATACAGACAGGCAAGCAGACAATCAGATAGACAGGCAGGCAGACAGGCAGACAGACAGACAATCAGGCAAACAGAAATTAGGCACACAGACAGAAAATCAGGCAGGCAGACAGACAGAGAGGCAGGCAGATAATCAGACAGACAAATAATCAGGCAGACAGACAGACAATCAGGCAGACAGACAGACAGGCAGACAGACAGACAGACAGACAGACAGACAGGCAGATAATCAGACAGGTAGATAATCAGGCAGACAACCAGGCATACAGACAGGCAAACAGACAATCAGACAAGCAGGCAGGCAGACAGACAGGCAGACACAATCAGGCAGACAGGCAGACAGACAGACAATCAGGCAAACAGACAATCAGACAGACAGACAATCAGGCAGACAGACAAATAGACAGACAACCAGGCAAACAGACAATCAGACAGACAGACAATCAGGCAGACAGACAAATAGACAACCAGGCAAACAGACAATCAGACAGACAGATAATCAGGCAGACAGGCAGATAGACAGACAGACAGACAGGCAGGCAGACAATCAGACAGACAGATAATCAGGCAGACAGATAGATAATCAGCAAACAATCAGGCATACAGACAGGCAAGCAGACAATCAGATAGACAGGCAGGCAGACAGGCAGACAGACAGACAATCAGGCAAACAGAAATTAGGCACACAGACAGAAAATCAGGCAGGCAGACAGACAGAGAGGCAGGCAGATAATCAGACAGACAAATAATCAGGCAGACAGACAGACAATCAGGCAGACAGACAGACAGGCAGACAGACAGACAGACAGACAGACAGACAGGCAGATAATCAGACAGGTAGATAATCAGGCAGACAACCAGGCATACAGACAGGCAAACAGACAATCAGACAAGCAGGCAGGCAGACAGACAGGCAGACACAATCAGGCAGACAGGCAGACAGACAGACAATCAGGCAAACAGACAATCAGACAGACAGACAATCAGGCAGACAGACAAATAGACAGACAACCAGGCAAACAGACAATCAGACAGACAGACAATCAGGCAGACAGACAAATAGACAGACAACCAGGCAAACAGACAATCAGACAGACAGATAATCAGGCAGACAGGCAGATAGACAGACAGACAGACAGGCAGGCAGACAATCAGACAGACAGATAATCAGGCAGACAGATAGATAATCAGCAAACAATCAGGCATACAGACAGGCAAGCAGACAATCAGATAGACAGGCAGGCAGACAGGCAGACAGACAGACAATCAGGCAAACAGAAATTAGGCACACAGACAGAAAATCAGGCAGGCAGACAGACAGAGAGGCAGGCAGATAATCAGACAGACAAATAATCAGGCAGACAGACAGACAATCAGGCAGACAGACAGGCAGACAGACAGACAGACAGACAGACAGACAGGCAGATAATCAGACAGGTAGATAATCAGGCAGACAACCAGGCATACAGACAGGCAAACAGACAATCAGACAAGCAGGCAGGCAGACAGACAGGCAGACACAATCAGGCAGACAGGCAGACAGACAGACAATCAGGCAAACAGACAATCAGACAGACAGACAATCAGGCAGACAGACAAATAGACAGACAACCAGGCAAACAGACAATCAGACAGACAGACAATCAGGCAGACAGACAAATAGACAACCAGGCAAACAGACAATCAGACAGACAGATAATCAGGCAGACAGGCAGATAGACAGACAGACAGACAGGCAGGCAGACAATCAGACAGACAGATAATCAGGCAGACAGATAGATAATCAGCAAACAATCAGGCATACAGACAGGCAAGCAGACAATCAGATAGACAGGCAGGCAGACAGGCAGACAGACAGACAATCAGGCAAACAGAAATTAGGCACACAGACAGAAAATCAGGCAGGCAGACAGACAGAGAGGCAGGCAGATAATCAGACAGACAAATAATCAGGCAGACAGACAGACAATCAGGCAGACAGACAGACAGGCAGACAGACAGACAGACAGACAGACAGACAGGCAGATAATCAGACAGGTAGATAATCAGGCAGACAACCAGGCATACAGACAGGCAAACAGACAATCAGACAAGCAGGCAGGCAGACAGACAGGCAGACACAATCAGGCAGACAGGCAGACAGACAGACAATCAGGCAAACAGACAATCAGACAGACAGACAATCAGGCAGACAGACAAATAGACAGACAACCAGGCAAACAGACAATCAGACAGACAGACAATCAGGCAGACAGACAGACAGGCAGACAGACAGACAGACAGACAGACAGACAGACAGACAGACAGACAAGGAGAAGCTTTACCCTAGAGTGGGAGGCTTGCCTTTGCAGAGGGGCTGGAGCTGAGGGTCTGAGTCAGTATTCCACATGAATCGTTCTTTCGATGTTGCTCTAAACCTCAGGGTTTAGAGCTGCCTCCTTGCCCTGGAGAAGTTTCTGCCACTGCCGGCCTTTCCCAGGTCACCGTTTGAGGGGGAGCCTCAGTCACGCTCCCCTCTTCTCTGGACCCCCCTGCTCCTTCTCCATCACTCCCACAGCCATTTTCCCCTTTCTTCAGGCCCATCCCTGTCTGGGGCCAGAATAAAACCACCAACCAGTCATTGCCACCCCCCCAGGTGTTCAGGACCCAAAGACCCCTTTGTGAGCCACTGGAGGGCAGAGACCATCTTTGCTTTCCAGGTACGTTACACGTGTGCACACACCCAGGTGCAGAATGACAATGACAGCCATGTCTGTACAGCGCCCACCAGCCCTGGGCATCTCACTGAGCACCTTCCACCTCTGATCTTCGTGGATCCTCACAAGCCCTGAAGCTTTTCTGCTTTTCCGTAACTGATTCACCTATGGCCAGACGTCCATGTTACTTCTCAGATCCCATCACACCTTCCGGCTAAAGGAGCACTGATCAGGTTTTGCTTCCTGCTCCTTCCCTGTTCTAGAGGAGGAAGTGAGCCATGACTGGGTCAGGAATTCTCCCGCTGACCTTGAATCCGCCATGTTTTTCCCAGGGGGAGGGGCTCACAGCTTCACCTCAGTAACTCCATTGGTATCTAAATTTTTCTTCTACAAGTGCCCCAGTTTAGGCTTTTTTGTGTGAGAGACAGGGTTAAAAGACTTGTCCAGAGTCACACAACTAGTAAGTGTCAAAGCCTGAGTTTGGGGGCAGCCAGGTGGAGAGAGCACTGACCCTGAAGTCAGGACCTGAGTTCAAATCTGTCATCAGACACTTAATGCTGGCCCTGGGCAAGTCACTTAACCCCAGTGTCTCAGCAAAAAAAGTCTGAGTCTGGGTTCAGTCACCCCGGCTCCAGGCCAGTGCTCGGCCGCCTAGCTGCCCCTGCCTCCGCTCGGGTCCCTGATCCCCCGCATCCCTGGAGCCCACTGGATATCACTCCCCCCACTCTCCTCTGGCCTCCTCACCCATAACCTCAGACCCTGCGCTGGCCATTCCTCCATCTGAAACGTGCCTCTCGACCCCGTCGGGACACAGTTCCAGCAGCATCTTCTGCATCACATCCTAGCGAGGCCTGAGGCTGTGTTATCAGGCTTCTCCCTCCTGAGGCTCTTCCGGCTCCCGTTAGTTTTATCCTCATCGTGAGATTATATTTAGTTTCCTATTATTCTGTCCTGCCCAGAATGAAACGCTGTGATTAGTAAGCCTCTCCACTAAATGGAGCCGCACAGTTCTCCTCAGTCGGCTCCTTAAACCCATCGAATCTTTTCTCAGCTTTCTCAGGAAATGTCTTTTCTTTTAGGCAAGCCTCCTGTTTGACTTTGCTTAGGATCCTTTTGTTAAACTTTTCTCTGCTTTTCTGTATTTTCTTTATATAAAATATATATTCCATTCTATAGAATATATAGATAGAAATAGATATTTCTCTATAGAAAAGCTTTTCTGCTTTTCTAGAACTGATTCAACTTATGGTCAGAAATATATTTTACTTCTTAGATCACATCATACCCTTCTGGCTAACCAAGTTTTACTGTCTCACTGATAAATACTACGATGAGGTGAGGGACAGAGGAAACTACATGGAACGTCCCCATTGGACTCTATTCAAGCAACCAAAGTCACAATGACTGGGGACGGTTAAACTAACACATGGGCTTTTGTCACAGAAACACATCGGCTGTGCTCTCTCGGATTTTATTTTGCATGCTCAAGTGAATTAATGTATTGAGATATTTTTTTCAAATCTTAAGGCATTAGGTTAATTCGGGCATATCAGAATACAAGACAGGCTGTGGGTCAGGAAGTAAAGACAAGTAGGCAGAGAAATTTAGAGCAATCCTTTCAGAACCTAGGAATATAGGCATAAATTCACATGGAGATAAAACTTCTCAGGAGTGATCATGTAAATTAAATGGGAAAGGAAAATCCAAGGTGTAACATACTTTAAAAAAAAAACATAACAGTAGCATAAAGTGGAATATCCCAGACTGGTCCAAGATCCCACGGGGAAGAAATAGCAAAATTAAGATTCCAACTAAGTCTTTGGACCCCAAAACTGTTACTCTCTTCAACATAAAATATTCCTCCGCATCTAAAAAAGTTTCTTGAAAATTTGTTAGCCTTCAAATATACAATCAAGAGGAAAAAATATCCTTTTAAAATCACAAATTTCAATTATTTCCAGCTAAAACTTAAGCTTTTCCCTTGTCTTTTCTGGATTTGTTATGATTGTTTTCATTTTACCTTGATATGATCAGAAAACATATTATCCTTTGCTTTTCTCTCTTCACAGTTACTTCTTACAAATATTTCCGTGTTTCTTTCTATTCTTCCTGTCCTATGACTGAATAATATTCCAATATATTCATGGTCCGTGACTCTTTTTGAGTGTCCCTTAATCTCTGTGGCAAAGTTTCTCATGTGACCATTCGGAATAAGTAGAATGTGCCCTCGCCCCTTACATAATGATATGGATTCAGAGTCTGTGGAAGGGCTGGGTTCTAATGATTAAGGATTCAATGCCAGCCTGGAAGGAGCACCCCAGTGGAAAGCCCCGGCCACTTGTGGTTGTTCTATGGGATTTCAACTTGTTATCAATGACTTGGAGAAAACCATTGAGATCATATTTATTCAATGTGCAGAGGACATCAAGCTGGAAGGAATAGCTAACATCCTCAATGACAGACCTGTATTTTAGAAGATCCTAAAAGCCTGGCATATATATATTATACATATAAACATATACATATATATGTACAAATATGGCAAGTTGCAGTTCAGTAACTATACATGCAAATTATTATAATTGGGTTCCAAAAAAGCAACTTAAGAATTCGAGGGGGAAGCTAGGGAGAAATTCATCTGAAAAAATCTGGGAGTTATAGTGGATTACGAGCACAGGATGAACCAACAGTGTGCTAGAAGAACCTACAAGTCAAATATCATCTTAGGCAGCATTAACAGAGGCTTAAAGCCCGGGATTAAGGAGAGCATGGCTCCCCAGTACTCTCTCTTCTGATCAGACCTTGTCCTGAGTATTTTGCTGAGTATCAAGCACTTCAGTTAGGAGAGGTCACGGTGAGTTGGAGAACTTCCAGCAAAAGCAGCCACTGATGCTTTGATAGCCTATTATTTGAAGATTGTTTGAAGGAGATGAGGCTGTTTAGACTGAAGAACAGAGTCATGGGTAATGGGAAAGTTGTCGGAAAGTGCCAGGAGCTATAATGTGGAAAAGGGATTGGATTTGTTCCATCTGGCCTGGGAAAGCAGAGTTTAGAGTAATGGGGAGAAGATCTAGAAAGGCAGATTTAGGCTTGACATAAGGAAAAACTTCAGCAAGAGTTGACCTGATGGGGAGCGGGCCATTGTGGGAGAAGCACACTTTCACAAGAGGTCTCCTCACAAAAGTCAGATGACCATTTTTCATGCATGTTTTATCAGGGGGTTGCTGTTGGCTACAATGTAAGGGGCCTTTAAATGGGCGGACACAGTGCATCGGGAGATTGAGTGGTCCGGAAGTAATTTCTGTGGATATTAGGACTGCCCTTGGGCGGGATCCTGGCCATATTGAGATAGCTTCGTAATGGGTGACTCTCTCGCTGATTGGCTGTGTGTGTGACCTCACAGGCCCTATGTAAGCCCACTGCAGGCAGCAGTCGCCCTCTTTAATCTGGCGCTCTTCACCCTGGCTCCCTAGCCTGGGTGGCCAAGCCAAGATGGGTAGCCGAAAGAGGTAAGGATTTTGGTAGTGAACACGTGGGTCTTCTGACCAGGTGTTCACTCGGGAACCAACAAGTCAGGGCATCAGTCAGGGCATTATGTGAGTAGGTATAATAAAGGCTTTTAAGATTACACGTGGTTGTTCTTGAGCGCGCTACCTGTTATTAAGCTATAGATTCAAGAGATTGTGGCCAGAGACCTTTGAAGGCCTCAGAGGAGGCGAGCCAGGTAGAGTTCACACTGCAAAGGACAGTGGTCAAAGGTACTCTGGTGGGTCTAGGACAGACTAGTAATTGTAACTGCCAGGAGAGCATGTTACACTACAACATGAACTAGATGGGCTGTGGGCTCTCTTTCTGCTCTGAGGACCAGGCCCAGCTCCAGTGGCGCTTTTTGTACAAAGCCTTTTTTAGTCCCCTTTACTTCCAACAGAACTGAGCTCTCCCTCCTCCAGTTTTCTGAGCCCCTTTGCTCTCTCCTTTGCCTCCCAATATGATCTTGTCACATTGATCTGTGTCTAGGTCTCACCTTCCTGTCAGCTATAAACTTCTTGAGGGCAGAGACTGTCCCACCTTCCGCATTTTATGCTTCAAGTGGTCCCAGGCCTGTGTGTGCTCTACACTTCTGAGTTATTGTCAGGCTAGAGAACTGGTCAATTGGATGAGATCCAAAGGAGGAATCTTGGTTGAGCTTCTCAGATGAGCACGAACGCCCTGGAAGCTCCCAGGATGATTCAAGCACTAGATGAGGCAGACGTTTACCTGCTTTGGCTCATGGCAGATGAGGACATAGCCATGGATACCTTGTTGAGATGACTCAGTTGGAGTGGGACTGGGCTGACATAGACTCGATGGAGCTTTCCTTGGACCTGTGATTCAACTGAATCGGGATTTTGTCTGTGAGATCAAGCTCAGTATTTAGTTCTATAAAAGTCGGAGGGGAATCAGAGCTATTCCAGACTAAGAAGTCGGAGAGCAACATGAAACCAAACTGAGGACTCAGATGGTCCCCAGACTGATCTGTGGCCCTCAGCAGCCTTTCCTTCTCCCACCTCAGGAAGCCATTATTAGCCACCATGGAGAGGCTTTGTTGGAGCCTTAGGATCAGGGCAAGGGTGTTCAGAGAGGATGGCGCAAGAGATGTAGCGGTAGAGCCCAAGGAAAGACAACAGTAGAAATGGCCATACCTGCTCTGCTCCACTCAGAGAGATGGAAGCAACCGGAGGCAGTGGCAGGACATGGTGAGAACCTGGCCCTCGAGAGCCTTAGGAGACATGTTGAGAGTTTGGGGCCAGAGCCTTCTAGAGTTGGCGCTTTCCAAGGTGCTGAATAAGGATCCTCTGTACCTAAAATGCCTTGTGGGCTGTTGGCTTGGGTGGGAGTTTTGACCCGTCCCTGTGGAGTCTTGGGCAAGAGCCATATTCTGGCAGTCCCAGAGGAAACTCCAGCTGGGGGCTAATTCGCATGAGCCTGAAAATATTGGGAACATGCTAGTGGGCACTGTGGTTCCTTTCAGTCTTGAGCTTGAGGTTCTGAGCCACGATGAACATCATCTTTTCAATGCCCCGAAAGGCTGGTCATTGTCCTTTGTTCTTGAAAAGGACCAAAATGACATCACTACGTTGGAGTCAAATTATAGTGTGTGTGACGATGGCTGATCAGACCAACATGAGCTTGAAACACTCTGCCACAAGTCAGACACCAATGGTCCATGTGAACATGGTGGGGGGGCTTCTCTAACTCAGTGCCCTAGAAGCAAGATGAAGGGGGGAAGCCTTGCTCACTGCAGTATTCCATAAATATTGGGAGATTGTTGAAGGTTCCCTCATGGTCTGCAGCTAAAGACCCTAACACATCCACCATGTTTTCATTGACTTTGAGGACTCATCTTCACCCTCTTATCAGCCCCTTCTTTCCTCCATCCTTCCTTCATCTCCTCTATGGGAGGCTTCCTACTGAGAGATGGCCAATAAGCCCAATGGCCTCTACCCATAGCAACAGCAAGGCCCCAGGCGCTTCTGTAGCTCCAGGAGCAGGGGAGCATGTTGTTATTCCCCGCTAGAAGCACATGTGTGTGTGCCAGCAGCAGAAACATTCTCTGCAAACCCAGCAGTGGCCAGTCTTCCTTTTGTAAATACTGAGTTCAAAACATCAGGCAGATACCGGAGAAAACCAAGCACAGAAGCCAGGATGGAAAGAGAGACCGCCAGAAAAAACAGATCTGGAAGGTGGGGATCTGGGATGGCCCCAGACAGCTGAGGGAAGGTCCCTTGTTACCTTCCAGGGCTCTGGGAAGAGGGCTCTGCGTCCCTCTCCTGACCTTCCTCTGCAAGGAAGATGTACCAAAGGCTCCTGGGAATGGGAGGAGAGGGAGAGGTGGAATAAAAACATTTCTGATCAGAGAGTCAGCACTGACTTCACTGAGGGGAAATCTGGCTTAGGGAACTCACCTGCATCTGGGGATAGAAGGAAAGCAAAAAAGGAAAGAGGAGAAAGAGAAGGAGCAGAGTTGGAGGGAAGAGGAAAGAGTGGAGAATGAGGGAGAAAGGAGAAAGGAGGAAGAGAAAGCAGAACAGGGGAGGAGGAGAAATGGGAGAGGAGGAAAGGGGAGGAAAAACAAGAGGAGAAGAAAAAGGGGAGGAGGAGGAGGAGGAGGAGGAGGAGGAGGAGGAGGAGGAGGAGGAGGAGGAGGAGGAGGAAGGCAGAAGAAAGAGTAGGAGAAAAGAGGAGAGAGGAAGGAGGAAGAAAAGAGAGAAAAGGAAAGAGGAGCAGAATAGGAAATGAGAAAGAAGAGGAGGAAAGGCAGGAGGAAAGGGGAGGGGAGTAGGAACAGAACAAGGAGAGGAGGAAGAGGAAGAGAATGAAAAGGCAGGGAGGAGGAGGAGTAATGAGGGAAAGGAAAGGGGGAACCCCATTTCTTGACGCATAGATGATCCCATGAGGTGCAGTGTCCCCTGTAAAATGAATTTACAGGCCCGAAAACCTAGATTGATAAATAAAAGGTTTATTGTAGGAATTTGGAAGTAAAGTTCAGTTAGGAAGACGCCAGGGCCAAAGGTGGCCGCTGGGCGGGCAGGGACCCTTACATGGCCGGAAGGATGCCATGTGTTGGCGGGAAGGGCTCCTGTGAAGAGGGCGTTCCGGCTCGTTTCTTTTATACCTAGAAGATGATGGGTGGTCCCCAGTTGTGGCAGGCTTTTCAATTAGCTCAGATCAGGTGAGGGCTGGGGGAAGCTGAGCTGAGAGTGGGGGCTGGGCCCCGATATTCAAAGGGTGCCTTTGACCAGGATTTGTGAATCAAGGTCAGCCATGGGTTGGCAATTAGAAAGGAATCTTAAAGGGACCCAACCCTCATCAGGAGGAAGAGGAGGAAGGACAGGGAGGAGGGGGAGGGAGCAGGCAGAAAAAAACCAGGAAGAAACAGATCCAGGGGCTGAACAGTCTCTCCATTTGGCTTCTTGAGTCCAGTCCAACTGCTCCCATCATTCCAGACACTCGGGGCACAATTTAAAGACTTCAGGAACCTTCCTGGAGCTCAGCTGTTTGTTGTTTTCATGCATTTTGTCCAAGGGACTGGCTGCCACTCACAGGGAACACTGTCGCCTTCCAGAATCCGGAAGGAAATGAACCCCAAAGCTCTGGAGACAGCAGTGGAAGCTCCCTCTTCCCTTCTCCCCATTTCCATCTCTTCTTCCTCTCCTTCCTCCCCACTCCCTGTGCCCTCTCCTCCCCTTCTTCTCTCTTTGTCCTCGTCTCCCTTTCTCTTTTTTTCTCTTCCCCCCTCTTCTTCTTCTACCTCCCCTCCTGTCTTTTCCTTTCCTTCTCTTCCTACCCTCCTGTTCCTCTGTTTCTCCTCCCTTTCCTCCTCTTCTCCTCCTGCTCCATGTCTTTCTCCTTCATGGCCCATCTTTCTTTCCCTTCCTCTTCCCTTCCCCCACCCCCACTCCCGCCCCACTGATATCCTTGTTTTGGATCATGGATCATCACTTGCCCTCCAGTGTCTAGGACAGAAAATGATCCTTCCCTTCTCAGCAGGATTCATCACCTCCCCAGTCACAGTCCAAAGGTTATGCAAACCCTCAGGGACAGAGAAAGGGGGGGGGGAGAGAGACCGACCTGAGAAGGATGGAGAGAAGGAGAGAGTCTGCAGTGAGGACACTGAAAATTGAACTGCTATTTGCTCCTGGCAGTGACTCAGAGCCTGCGTGTGTGTGTGTGTGTGTGTGTGTGTGTGTGTGTGTGTCTACCCTTGTGTCTGTGCCTGCATGATTGTGCTTACACTTGGGGGGCGGTGAGTGTGCAGAGGTTTCTGGTTCAGTTGTGGTTCGGCAGCTTAGAGCCAGGAATCAAGGGCACGCGGCGCTTCCCAGGGAGGCGGTGGCTGCTAGAGGAGATGGGGCAGCAGCCTCTCTCCCAGCTACATGGAGGGGCCTGTCTGCTTGCCCTGACTCAGGCAGAGGCAGCCGAAAGATTTTCCTTGACAAACTATCAAACTTCAAAGCAATTTCCGTTATCAGCTCCCACTTTCCAGCCCTTGGAACATCCTTAGAAATGTTCATTTTCATCCAAAAAAAAAATGTGTTAATCTGTTCTAATCCAGAGAGAGCCATTCTGCAAAACTAATTCATATTCTCCTCTCTCTCTCTCTCTCTCTCTCTCTCTCTCTCTCTCTCTCTCTCTCTCTCTCTCTCTCTCTCTCTCTCTCTCTCTCTCTCTCTTTTCTCTCTCTTTCTCTCTCTCTTTTCTTTCTCTCTCTCTCTCTCTCTCTCTCTCTCTCTCTCTCTCTCTCTCTCTCTCTCTCTCTCTCTCTCTCTCTCTCTCTCTCCCCTCCCCTCTCTCTTCTCTCTCTCTTCCTGTCTCTTTCTCTGTCTCTGTGTCCCTCTCTGTGTCTCTTTCTCTTTTTTTTCTTTTTCTGTCTTTGTCTCTGGTTGGCTGGTGCATTCATGTATGTGCATGTACACACTGACACACACACACACACACACCCTTAAAATGAACCCTGAGACAGGGACTGTAGCCCAAACTAAACTCAGCTCTGTTGCCATTTACCTTCTCTGGGCTCCCCCCAGTTTCTGGAGTCAGAGGCTTAGAGCTGGAAGGAGTCCTTAATTCAATGCCCTCATTTCACAGATGAGGTGACTGACACAGGGGTGGGAAAGAGACTGGCCGAGGGTCACCCAGGCAGAGCCAGAATTTGAACCCTGGCTCATTAAGCACATGGCGGGAGAATTCATGGCAAACCACTTTGCAGCATCACTGAAGGGAATGACTTCAAAAGCCAACAGTCATATCTGCCCAAGGAACAGGCAAACCTTTCAAGACAGGGATATGGGAGAACAATCAGTCAATCCATCAACAAACATTTATTAAATGCCTACTATATGCCAGGCTTTGTACTGAGCATTTCTTTTTTTATTAAAAATATTAAATAATTTTATTTATAAATACTAAATAAATACAAAAGCTTATTAAAGCTTTTTATTTTCAAAACATAAGCATGGCTAATTTCTCTCTCTCTCTCTCTCTCTCTTTTTTTTTTCCCTGAGGTTAGGGTTAAGTGACTTGCCCAGGGTCACACAGCTAGAAAGTGTTAACTGTCTGAGACCAGATTTGAACTCTGGTCCTCCTGAATTCAAGGCTGGTGCTCTATCCACTGAGCCACCTTGCTGCCCCCAGCATGGATAATTTCTCAACACTGACCCTTGCAAAATCTTGTGTTCCAAATTTCCTTCCTCCCCCCCCCACATCCTCCCCTTGATGGCAAGTAATCCAATCTATGTTAAACATGTTAAAAATATATGTTAAATCCAATATATGTACACATATTTATACAATAATCTTGCTGCACAGGAAAAGTCAGATCCAAAAGGAAAAAATGAGAAAAAAAAACAAAATGCAAGCAAATAACAAGAAAAAGAGTGAAAATGCCATGTTGCGATGCCCACCCAATACCCACAGTCCTTTCTCCGGGTGTAGTTGGCTCTCTTCATCCTAGTAGAACTGGCCACTGAGCAGTTATTTATATTGTCTCCTCCATTAGCCCTGTGCTCCTGGAAGACAGAGCCCACGGCTCCTACTTTCCCATGTCTTGTGTCTAATACAATAGTTGGTGCTGACTTATATTCAATAATTATGTATAAACCTGTTTTCGTGTTATTTAAATAGACTTAAGCCATAGAAACTCTTTGAGAATAAAGAGGAGTCACCTTTGCCCTTGGGGAAGGCGGACTTTCAAGAAGCCCATTCAGATGCCCTTCCTAAGGAGGGATGTGGCTCAATCAAGCAACCAGAAGCCTTTAAAGTGTGGAAGAGCTTTGAAGGATGCAGTGAAATGAAGGCAGGACATCTGTTCCAGTGGCTGGGACACTTGGCCATGTCACACCATAGCCTCCAAGGCTCATCCCCAAATCATTAAGTGAATTGTTGGGGGGGGGGGATTCTAGTGGTTGGCTTTCTGGTCTACCTCCGAGAAGCAAAGGGAGGAATGACATGAGGTTCGGGGCAGTTGTGATGAAAGCTAGCCATTTCTGTCTAGAAACAAATCCCTGGAAATTGAAGACAAAGAAACCCCATGGACCTTGGGGACCATTAGACAGTTCCCTGGGCCTAAACAGACTAATTATTGTAAGTTATGGATTTATATTCTTTCTACTTAGCACAGTGTCAGGAAGAGGTAAATACTTGTGACATAATGGTTCACAGGGACCCAAATTCCAAAAGTACAGATGGCACGATCCTGGCACTTGAATGGGAGGGAGCATGATAACAGCAAATTGGGGAACCAGATCAACAGATCATAGAGTTAGTCTTTAAAAGGAGCTTGGAGCTGAGTCCAGCTTCTTCTGTTTCACAGAGGAGGACTCTGAGACAAGCCCACCTCGGCCTATCCCCACCCTCAAAGCCAAAGTATTAGCCTAGGAGGGCCCAGCGACTGGATGGCAGCAGCAGGTGTGAACCAGTTCCTTGAGGTCCCAACCAGAGGTTTCTTCCACTATATATTGCTTTACAACAATTGCTGCAAATAGTGGCAAATTTCTCCCGCCATGTGCCTATATCCATGACCAGATACTTGACTAGATCCTCCAGGCAACCACCCACGTCAGGAAACAGCCACCCATCCACCGGAACTCTGCGGACCACGGGATCACCAGCACGCTGGGCCACGTCATCTCTGTCTCACGGCTTACTCACAGAGCATCAGAAAGGGAAGGAGACCTGATTCCAATCTCTTCTTTGGAGCTTTGAGACCTTGAACCAGTTGTCTCACTTTTTCAAACTCCATTGTGTCATTTATAATATGTAAATAATGAAAGCATCTAAGTGGGGTAGACAGTATTTTGTCCTTGACTCCTTGACCTGTCCAGAGACAGAGGGGAAGCCCAGTAGGTAGAATGTTACATTTGGAATCAGGAAGACCTGAGTTCAAATTTAACCTTAAACACATACTAGCTAAGAGCTTGGGCAAATCACTTATCTTCTATGTGCCTCAGTTTCCTCAGCTGCAAAAATAGAAATAATAATCACACCCACTTCCCAGGATTGTTGTGAGGAACAAATGAGATAATGTTTGCCAAGTTCTCAGCCCAATGTCCACTATACAGTTGGTGCTTAATAAATGTCTGTTTCTTTGCTCCTTTCTGGGGATTATTTCCTGAAGGAGATGAATAGCGACACATTCACATAGATGCCATTTCTCAGAGTAGCTGATAATACAGCGATTCCCATTCATAGCCCGTCCCCAGTTTGAATGATTCCAGCTGCTATAAATAATAATCAACCACTGCATTGTGAGTGAAAGATGGTGAAGCACTTTCCTCGTATTGTCTCCTTTGAGCCTTCTGAAACCCTGCGAAATATCTTTGCTAGGTCAGCTATCAAAGGCGAGATTCACTCCCGGGGGTTTTCTGGTTCGATTCCTGCCACTGCTCCACGTGTGTGGTCATTCTCCGATTGTCCGTCTTCTTCCTCCCTAAATCCCCACCCTCACACCATTGCCAGTTTTTTCTCATCTTCCACATATTCAGCAACATCTCTTTTTTTTCTATAGTTTTTATTTACCAGATCTATGCATGGGTAATTTTACAGCCTTGACAATTGCCAAACCTTTTATTCCAATTTTTCCCCTCCCCCCCAGATGGCAGGTTGGCGAATACATGTTAAATATGTTAAGAGTATAAATTAAATACGATATGTGTCTACATGTCGAAAGAGTTCAGCAACATCTCTTAAAACAGGATTGCTGCAGGCAGTATGATGGGGCTCTCTTTTGCCCCTGTCCCAGGTGCTGATAGTGCCCCTCTGGTTCCCCTCCTTTTATGCTCTTCCACAAAGTGCCATTTAAAAATAGTACCTGCTGCACTTCCTTAGCCAGGCAAGAGGGATGGACTGGCCAAATCAACCCCTATTGACAGTCTCACAGGGTTACTCTTTCTTGGTGATCAATTACCCCATCACCTCCATTTTTGATAGCTCCCTGTGACCTCCTGAATCCAGAGTCAGTGCTCACCTCTTCCCTCCTCAACTCGGGGACATGCCATTCTTACTGTTGCTATGGGAATTGAGGGAAATCTATCAGCTCGAGCTATGAAGCATGAGAAATTCCGTGAACGTTCCGAGTCCGAGGTCCTGCATGTGGGGCTCAGTCATGAGGGATGTCTTTTACTATAAAACTTGAGATTTAGGTGAGATTTAGATTCAGGATTACTCCAAAGCTTGGAGACTCCCCCACGCCATCGTTTTCTCTTTATAGGAAAGAAATTAAAATGAAAAGAAATGAGCCTTGCCCGGGGTACCCCAGCTGGTAGGTATCTGAGGCTGGATTTTGAATCTAGGTCATCTTGGTTCCCAGTCAAGTACTTGATACACAACCAGATCTGGTCTCAGGCATTTCCCTCTAGGGCTGTGGCTCTCTCTAGCTCTCCCCCACCCCCGCTAGCTTCCATTCTGAGGGGTCTGAACTCTCCTCCGTGTATATATTGTTCCATATCCGACACAGATGACAGTACTCCAGCTCTGGCCTGTGAGCGGGGAGAGGGTGAGCTTCGGGACTTAGACTGTTCTCGGTCAAACAACGCCCCCTCCCCATTAGCAGGAACCAGATTCTTCCCTACTGTGAGAAGGCAGTTCTCCTTGACCATCTAGGGGGCGTGTTCTCTGCACCTCTGTGGGTAGGTGATCGAAAAAGAGTAGCTGTGCTGGGAACTGTTTTGGAGACTTCTCCATAAATTAGCATCAGCTAGGAGCCCTGCCCTGAAGACATCCATGTGATGAGCCCCTATGGACACAGAAACTCCTTTAGAATATACCCCATGGTATGAGGGTTGGAACATGGCTTTAGATGTGATTCTGAAGAAAGTGTCTACACTGGTAAGGACGATGCTATGTGAACGGGTAACAGTAGTCCTGGCTCAACAGCGGGACCACAGAAGTAGTGTCAGTGACTGGAAAATGCCATGGCTTCCATCCACTTTTTCTTCTCTGTGTGGATCTAGATATGTACTTTTATATGTGTATGTATGTATATCTACATATATATGTGTGTGTGTATGTGTGTGTATGTGTGTATGTGTGTGTATATGTGTGTGTTTGTGTGTGTGTATGTGTGTGTATGTGTATGTATGTGTGTATGTGTGTGTATATGTGTGTGTTTGTGTGTATGTGTGTGTATGTGTGTATGTATGTGTGTATGTGTGTGTATGTGTGTATGTGTGTGTGTGTGTGTGTGTGTGTGTGTGTGTGTGTGTGTGTGTGCTGCTCTCCGGGCCCCCCACAGAAAATCATGGCGTTGTTTTTGCCTGTTCTTCTATCCCCGGGGCTTAGCACAGGATCTGGCCCAGAATGAGAACTTACCACAGTAAGTGCTGCTGGATTAATCCATTGGCTTTTGCCCGTGGGCTCCTTTTGTGTTCTCCTACGGGTCATCCTGGTAACAGGGAGGGGGTGCTTTAAGCTCTCGGGACATTCTCTGTCGTCGGCATGAAGTTGTGGGGCTCCCTAGGCCCAGCTTGTGATTAAGGGGGTATGATAAGCCTTCTTGCACTGGCTGACCTCTACGGCAGCCGTAAGTGGAAGACTTATGGGGTGAATAGGGAAGACTCCTTAGCGACAGCAGCTATTCCAAAGCAAAATGGGAGCACATGGATGTAAGAAGTAAAGGGATCTGTCAAATGGCTTGTAAAAGAGGTGCTTTGGGAGTGACTTGGACCAGATGGACACTGGTGCCCCCCCGAGGTTTTCCGACCTTTGCTCTGTAAGGTAGTGGCCCTATGGCTGGCCTCAGGAGACCCTCAGTTGAGGGGTCCTTCTTCCTCTCTGTATCCGTGCACACCCCAGAAATAAATCATGGCTCCATCATGGATTTTCCCTTCAAAGGTTTCACGATTTATGAGAGTCCTTGGAGGGAATTTATGAGAGTCAAAAGGAGGGAAAAAAATCGATCCATAATCAATCAAGAGACATTTATTGAGCGTCTACCATGTACTAAGCACCATGCTAAGCGCCAAGGATACAGCAATGTTTTGTAATCTGTATATACTCACAAACACACACTCTGAAATACCTACAGCCCCCTACAGACACACACACTCATGTACGCTCCCACAGGTCCCGGATGCAGATTCCCAGCAGCCTCACACATGCCCAGGCTCCCCCTCACACACATCCTCACGCACACAGCAGACTCACAGGCCAGCTCTGACTGCCTTGGACGGGACACGGCGGAGAATGTTGGAGCTGCCTGCTGAGCAGATTGTGTTTGTGACTCGGGGGTTCTGAACAGATTGTCATCTTCGGAGGAAGAAGTCTCAACGTTCCTTGGGAGCGAAGGTCAACTCTGCTCAGGAACAGCCGCCCGGACTGAAAGGGAGAGCGTCCAGGGCCAAGTGGCCGGGAGAGGTGGAGCCCGGCCACAGCTTCTGACTGTTCCGTGGGCCCTTCCCCGATGAGGGAACATCGGAAACGGCCTCCATTTGGGGCTCTGAGAGACCCCCGATCCTGATGGAGGCCCAAGGAAGGCACAGGGTTCAGCCCAATGTGTGCCCCCGCCTGAGTACATCCAGGGGAGCTCCTTGGTTTCTGGGAAGAGGCTTCCCTCATCAAAGACGATCACTGATAAGTCTCCCATCACCAATCCAGAGCCGGCTATAAGAACCCCTCCCCCCAACCCAGTTTAAGGAACTCAGGATGAAGCCAGGTGGAGGCAGCCTACACAGCATGAGAATTCAGGAAGTCCCGGGTTCAGATTCTACCTCACTTCCTGTCTGTGTGAACCTGGCTATGGTTTTAACCTTTTGGAGTCTTCACTTCCTCTTCTCTATGGGGGAGGTTGGATTCAACGTCCTCCCAGGTCCCTTCCAGGTTTTAATCCCTAGAAAATAATAGCTGCTCTCCTCATCCCAGTCCTCTTAGCAAGTGTCATCCCCTTGTTACAGATGATGAAACTGAGGCTCAGATGCACTCAGCAAGCATTTATGAAGCACCTACTATGTACCAGGCCTGGTGCTGGGTGCTAGGAATAAAAAGGCCACAGACAGGCACCGGGATCAAGGAGCTCATAGGAGACCCCGACAGACAGGTTACAACCAAGTACGGACATGGTCAGGACCCCTGGAACAGTCAGCAGGTGAAAGGCGTCCTGTGTCCTGAACGACCAGCAGAGGCCTCTGGCAGAAGGCTGGATGGTAATGGAGACTTGAAGGAAGTCTGGGAAAAAGGGGGAGAAAGAGACGAGGAGAGAAAGCCTTCCAGGCACAGGAAACAACTGGGGAAAATTCCCAGAATCAGCCGAGGATGGCGTCTCATGGAGGAGCAGGCAGGAGGGCCCCTGGCACCAGCTCACTGCCTCTAGTCTCCGTGGAGGAGAGGAAGGTAAACAGGAAGGGGAGGAAGGGAGCAGCTTAGGGAGGAAGGGCTTTGAATGTCAAACAAAGACTGCACTTTGATCCTGCTAGATCTAGAGAGCCACTGCAGTTTCTTGAACGGGGTCCCCTAGGAAGATCCATTTGGACCTGACGTGGCAGACAGGCCTACATCGGGCTGCTGGTACAGCCGAGGCAGGGGCAGAAAAGGGCTTGCCCAGGGCAGCAAGAGCATCAGAAGGGAGAAGAGGAACGTGCCCGAGATGCTATCAAGAGCCAAGCCGCAGGCCTTGTCAGTGGACTAGATCTGGGGGGCAGGGGAGAGTGAGGAGGCGAGGCTGGCACCTGGGCTGCGGCTGGGTGACTGGGAGGCGGTGACGGCTTCCAAAGGAGGAAGGGAGCTTGGGAAGGGGCACGGAATTCGAGGGACAGAAGGAGGCTCACTTGGGATGTCTCTACTTAGGACGTACACGAGGCACCCCAGCCGAGCTGTCCGAAGGCAGCTGGAGAGGCAAAACTGGGAGTCAGGGGGCAGGTTCGGGCTGAATAAGTAGCTATAAGAACCATCTAAATAGAGATAATAATCGAACCCATGGGAGCTGCTGAGATCACCAAGGGACAGGCAGGAAGAAGAGCCCAAGACGGAGCTCTGGAGCCCACTCATCTCTGGTGGCCATACGGTGGATGGACGAAGATCCAGCAAAGAGAACAGAGAAGGACAGGGCAGAGAGGGAGGAGGAGGATTAGGGCAGAGCGGTGCCCAGAAACCCAAGGAGAAGACTGTCAAAAAGCAGAGGGGATCAACAGGGTCGAAGGTTCCAGGAGGATGAGGGCAGAGAAAAGGAGCTTGAGTTTGGCAACTAAGATCCTCGTTGACTTTGGCGAGAGCATTTGGTAGGACGTGAGAGTGGAAGCTGGACCGCAAGGAGTTAAGAAGAGATTGAGAGGAGAGAAAGTGGAAGCTCCCAGTGGGGATGACCTGCTGGAAGGAAGGAGAGATGGAGGGGGAGGAGCAAGTTTGGAGGATCCAGGAGCCAGGGACACTCTTGGAAGCAGCGAGGAGGAAGCCACCATGAGACTGAAGATGGGGAGCACAAAGGGACAATCTGTTGGGGGCGAGAGGGAGAGTGGGATTCCTTGAGCAGCAGAGGCAGCAAGTAGTGTCTTGGGAAGGAGTAAGGCTCCTCCTCCATGTGAAATGGGGGAAGGAGGGAACAGGGTGATGGTAGAGGAGGAGGAGGGGGAAGGGAAGGCGCTTACTGAAAAGCCTGAAGTTTTCCAGTGATAGGAAGCACGTTTCCCAGCCCAGCGTGGGGGCAGGGGAGCCATGGAGGGTTGAGGAGGATGAGTGTTTGTGGGAGCAGCTGTGGTGAGTGGGATAGCGAATCGAGCAGGGAGGTGTAAAAGGAGCGTCTAGCATGAGGGGCTAGTTGAGGTTATGTAACATCCATTTGTAATGGCTCCAGCCACAGTTCTGTCATTTTCTCCAGCTTTGCTCAGCAGCACGTGAGTAGGAGCGAAGGCAGTGGGTGGTGGGAGCGATCCAAGGCTGAGTCTTGGCAAAGCAGGAGCCTTACAAGGATAACGGAGATTCACCAAGGAATCAAGATGGGGAAGACAGGGAGCGGGGCTGGTGGGGAGGGGGCGGCCTGGGAGAGAAGTGATCGGTCAAGGGATCGGAGGAAAGAGGAAGAACAAAGAGGAAGGATTGGGATTGCAAGGCTAGTGACTTTCCTAAGGTCATCCATTGAAAAAATGGTCGTATTCCTTTTTGATCCTATTTTTTCTCTTAAGGTACCTTTATGAAACTGCGGTCCTGAGTTTCCCTCTCCAGCCTCAGCCTATTTCTTGCTATTTTTTTGTGGGACTGTACCACCCATTGTCTCATTGTCCGTCTGCTGGCTTTGTACGTTTCTGTTGTACATCCAAGTTGGTTGGTGAGTCCAAAGGGCGTTGAAGAAACCTTGACCCTTCAGACACATCTCATTTTTCCCTCACAGGAACTGCTTCCCTGGGTACTTTGGGGAATTTGTTGCTTAAGAATCTCTCCCGCGCTTCCTTTAGCAGACATGTGGACAGAAAAAGAGGCAAGTCAGAAATCTGGGAGACTGACGACCAGTCTCACAAGCTGCCTCGGAAACCATGGGATGGTAGAGATCCAGAGGAAGGCCTCCAGCAGCTTGGCTGAGATCCTTTGGCGCATTCATGGGAATTTGGGAATACGTGGACAAGACTTGCAGAGGATGGGGGCTCCGGCAGGGGGCTGGCATTGTGTTATTGGAGGAAGGGCCACCGATCTATTGAAACGCCAAAGTTTAATTGCCAGCCAAATTCTACTAGACCTACTCCTCAACATGGCCCTCTGAACAGACTGTTAGCTTCAGTACAATGGCCGTTTTTTATATCTTGGGCCCAAAGGTCATATAATAAATGCTCAATAAATGTTTGCTGAATGAAAGAGGGAAATCTGGAAGTGGAGAAGGACTGAGAACCGGGCAGTTCCATCACTTCCCGGTCAGTCCACAAGAAGCACATTTTAGCCGGAGATTTACCATCTGCTTTATTTATATATTAATTTATTTTGGGCAGATGGGAACTTGTGATAGGCTCAAAGTGGGAGTTAGAGGCAGGGGATAACTTTGGTTGGTGGTTGTCCTTTGTCCTCAGAGAGGACCAGAATGACATCACTAAGCTGGGTGTCTGACTGGGGCTGATTACACTGATAGGAGCTCAGAGTGCTCCGCCACAGGTGGACACAGATCGCCTAATAGTTAGCTAACTTTGGGCATCGCTTGTTTCTTCTGGGCTATTTCAAGTCTACTTTGCTCCTAGAGCACAGCCCCTTCTCTGGTGAGGGCACGCCATGCTGGGCGGTCCCGGGCCAGCGTCTCTTATGCCGTACAATCAATTCTGGAGTTCTTAAGAGAGACCTTGAGAGTGTCCTTCATTGCTTTTTCTGACCACCTTGTGAGTGAGTTCTCCACAAAATAATCTTTTTGGCGTGTAACCGATAAGCCCGATGGAGCTGAGCTCTTTGCACCCTGATGGGCATTCTCTTCAGGTTTTCTGTCTTTGATCTTCTTTCGCTAAAGTATTAATCTTGAACTTGATGGTTTGGAAGCGAGATATTAAAAGACTTCTCATTTACTCGAACCCCTCAGGTGCTGTGCGGAGGATTGGACTGTCCTCCTTACTCCCAGATTTCATCCATCCATTCATCCATTCATCTACCCTCCCATTCATCCATCCTCCTGAGAGCTAGAGGTTTTTTCAGAGGGTTTTCTCGAGTTTCAGCATCACCAAAGCTGAAGGTCAAAGGAGGTGACAGATGATAGTAAAAGGACCTGCCTGGAAGGTTCCAATAAACTTCACAGTCTATTGATATCCCTGCCCACCCAGGAAGCTTGGAGATAAACTAGGCCAATTGTTCTTGCCCAGGCAAGTTTGTGTGGGGTATTTGTTTGTTCTAAAAATGTCTGCAACATAATTAAAAGATATAGTTAAACTGGAACTTTGTTAGGCTCCAGGGAGCAGGAGTAGATAGAAAGCACAAAATTGCAGACTTCGATTTCAGCAAGGAGATAGAATTTCCCAACAATGTCCGGAGATAGAATGGGCCCCTTTGAGCAGTAGGGAGTTCCCAACAATAGCAGCAGATAAGAGTGGCCTGGATGACCATCTATTACAGTTATTGTAGAGGTAGGGAGGGGGCCCAATGTCCCCCGGGAGCTTGGTGTGGAAGGCAGCGCGGCTCGGGGGAAGGGACGCTGTATGGAGACTGGCCCTGAGTCCAGATCTCATCCCTGACACTACCTGAGTGACAAGTCGTTGAACCTTCATATATGTTTCTCATCTGTAAAATGATTCAAAGGCCGCTAAGTTTCTTTCCAACTTCTCCTAGTGCCTCGAGGACCCTCTCACCAGGTGGTCGCTGACTTCTCTTCTGGGCATGGGTCTGTGATGCTCTGCATTCCCCCATTCAAAGCCCAGACTGAGTCTGAAATTTTCTTGTAGGAAAAAAAGTGAAATTTGACTGGCAGAGGGGGGTGGGTACAGAAAAAAGAAAGGGAATGCCAACCAAGGGTGAAGAAACCAAGCAAGGGTTCATGTGGGCACTCTGTCATTGTCAAGCTTTGCTTTTTGTTTGGAATTTGGCCAAAGCTGACGCCAGAGAAAGGTGTGAGAACGATCAGTGGTCCAAGCAGAGCAAACCTTTGAGTGATGGAGAGCAAACTTGTTGCATTTCCAAGAATGCTTTGAGCCTCTTCTCTTTTTCTTCTCCTCCTCCCTTCCTTTCCTGATCCTTCCCACCCATCTCTTCTCTCCTTTGTTTCTTCCCCTTTGCTGTTCCTCTCCCTCAGGGGGAACTCCTTTACCCCTGTGACAACTCCACCCCTTTTGTGTTCTACTCCCCTTCCTTCTTACTCTCCATTCTTTTTCCCATCCTTGCTCCTCTTCATTCCCTTCTTTTTAATTTTCCCCACTCTTCCTTTTCCTCTCACTCTTCTTCTCTCCTTTCTCTCTTCCTCTTCTCACTGAAACTGGTAAGGAAGAGGACTTGAGTTTGGCCACCCTTCGATACCTTGCTCTAGATATGGAACGGCTCCCTGCCTTCATTTCGACAGATTCTTGACTCTTGGGCAGGCTGCTAGGCTTTGGACTTTTACTGTCTTCTGAGAGCTGATCGAGAGACGATGGAGCTGCTTTGCATTTAAATGGCATGTTTGTGCTATTTTCCCTGGGCTGGGCTGTAAGGAAGGTCCCCTCATAAGTTCTCACCAACTCATGAAAAGTGCATTTTCCAAAAGTGCAGCATAGAGAATAATGGCCCCAGAGAGGAATGGGAGGGCAGTGGATTGAATGAGATGTTCTGAAAATGGAATGGCTCTAACCATTGGACTGCTTGGGATGGATTGGAATACCATAAAATGGGATAACATGGGATGAGATAGGGTAGAATGGGATGAGAGCCCGAAATGGATTGGATGGCGGTAGGAAAGGATGGAAAAAGTGGATAGAATTTGATCAGTTCTGTAATTCTTAGATGGTCTGTTAGTAATTTTCACGTCAGGAGATTTAGCATCCCGATGGCCAGGGATAACTCTGCTCTAGCATTGTTTGAAAAAAGCCAATATTTATTTAGCTTAGAAAAGCTCGCTACTTCCTCTTGGCTGGCCCCAGCCTGCTCCGAATGCCATCCCTCTTTCCCTGTTCTTTCCTTCCGGGAACGACTTTCCTTCACTCAATGCCTGTGGACCCACCATTAAAAAAACAAAAAACAAAACCTGACTGGGGAAGAACAAAAAGAGGAAATCTCTGCAACAACTCCGGCCTAATTATGGCCTTTGCCCCTCCCCAGCGCTGCCTCCAACCTTTCTGTTACAGCTATTGATACAATTTCTCAGTGTCTCTGCTTTGGGGGAGTTATAAAACTATGTCTCAATAAAATATTTTGGTTACTGTAGCCTCTTCAGGTTTTACGGCAGGAAATGTCTCACCACGGTCATAAAACTTAGCAGTTTCTCTCCCTTTGTACGGCTTAAGCTAGAGCCTCTATCTCAGATATATTTAATCCCTCCAGTAACACACACACAAATCAGGACTTCAAGGAGTTATCTCAAAGAATGTGCTTTCTTTGAAAATAAATAATAAAACAGAAAACAGAACAGAACCATAAAGCACAGGATGGGGGGGCAGATACAGGTCTCCCCTGAGAAAGCAGGAGGAGCAGAGGACAGTCAGTGAACAAGAACTGAGTTCCCACCTGGTTCTCAGCATCATCTTTGCCTGATGTTAGGCCCAGCACAGACACGATGGCTCTCTGTGGGGTGTTTCTGCATCCTCCGAGGCTGAGGGGTCCCTCATGTCAGGGCGCTTGAGGCAGCAGCAGCCCCAGTCGGGGGCGATCTCCTTCCACGTGATCATTTTTCTCTCATGTACATCATGATGATTTCTCGTTTGGCTTTCTCTCATCCCGGAACCGGCAAGAGCTGCCTGCAGGTACTTGTCAACAGTCAATGAAGGATTCCTGTCTCCGATGATCTGATTACACTGGTGTGGTTACCTTGGTTCTCCAAGAGCCCTTACGGAGGGTCCTGGAGCATCGATCGCTGTCCCAATATGATCCTAGAAGCCAAGAGCTGGGAGAGATCTCAAGGACCAGCTTGTTGACTCATGAACAAACTTGCTCCTCCCTCACAGAGAATGACTTCTGGCCCAAATCCTCTGCCAGGAGAATTCCAATAGGAAGGCACCCATTTTTGGGAAAACTCTGCCAGGAAGTCAAATGCAGATGGGTATTTCTTTAACTTCCACTCGGGAGCCAAGAAGAAATCCTGTCTAACCCCTTTTCCAAGTAAGAGCTCTCTGAATACTTGAGGACAGCTGCAAGGCTCTTCTCCACCCCCACCCCCAGTGTACTTTTTCTTCAGGCCACGCGTCTCCATTTCCTTCAACCAGTTCTCCTATGGCAAGTCTTCAGGACCCTCCCCGCCTTGGTCACCCTCCTCTGGGGGATCTGCAGCATCCTTCCTCAAATAAGGTGTCCGCTATTGAGCAAAGATGCTGAGGAGTAAATTTCAATAAGGAATGGAGGGCTTTCTTAGGGAGAGAGCAAGAAAAAATGCCAGATACTCCACACCCCCTACCCAATTTATCCAGGGCTCAGATAATGTCTAATTGGGGAAACTGTCTGGATAAGCTCCATGGTACCAAAAAATATATAAATTCCCTGAAAAGAGTTGCAAAGTCTGCCACAGGGCAAACAATAAACAGAAGGGACCCATTTGATAAGAATTTTCTGTATCACAGGGAATCTCAACAGGTACAATTATCTTTAGTCGATTGGAAAGGAAACTTTCCCCAGCTACTGTTGTAAAGAATTAATTCAAGTTGTAATTTATCTTCAAGCCAGGGACTCCTAGAGGCCCAGGTCTCACTTCTTTGGGCACCCCAGCCATAATTTAGTGGAAAAGGTGCAAGGCCCCAGCAGTGAAATAATTGGAACATTCAAACCACCTCCTGGAGCAATAAGACATTGAGAGTCACCTCAATTAGTCACTCTGTTGGTGCTGGACCTAGGACGCCTGAGAGGCTGAGAAAGTGGCAGAGGGGGGTGGCCTGAGCCTGCCTCTGGGGCTCTGGAGGGCCGTTCAGAGGGTCAGGGGCTCTTTCTTTGGGAGATGACCCAGTGGATGACAGCAGAGGGGAGCCCAAAACAATCGTGAGGAAAAATCTTTAAAAGCCCAAGAAATTAAGGCAAATGCAGGCAGCGCCAAGGGATGGTTTCTGGGGTGAATGAGATGAGGGAGCGATTCGAAGCTGGGCTCCTTGGATCAAGCTGAGCAGGTAGATCCAGCAGCACTGTTACATCTGACCATCAACAATGGTCCCCTGAGTGGGGTCGGTAAATAGATAAAGGTTTGGGGAAAATAGCCATTCACGTGGATTTGAACAGAGTCATTTCATCTTTGTCTCAAGTTTCCTCATCCGAAAAATGGAGATTATAACAGCACCTACTTCCCAAGCCTGAGGTGAGGATCAAATGAGATAAGATTTGTAAAGTGTTTAGCACAGTGGCCAGTACATTGTAGGTGATGTAGAAATGCTGTCTACTACCACTACCACTGCTCCCATTATCATTGTTACCATTACTTCTACAACTACTACCATTACTATTACTATCACTACTACTACTACTATTATTATCACTATTATTACTACTACTATTATTACTATTACTATCACTACTACTACTATTATCATCACTACTATTATTACTATTACTATCACTACTACTACTATTATTATCACTACTATTACTATTACTATCACTACTACTACTATTACTACTACTACTATTACTATTACTACCACTACAATTACTTCTACTACTATTACAACTACCACTCCTCCTCCTACTACTACTACCATCATCACCACCACCACCACCACTACTATTACCATTACTACTACTACCACCACCACCACTACTATAGTAACCTTTTAATTGGTTTTTCTGCCTCCAGTCTTTCCCCTCTTCATTTTTTTCTCCAAATACCTGCCAAATTGAGATAGTTAAAGCCTAGATTTGACCATGTCATTCCCTAGGGCCTCTGGGATCAATAACAAACCTTGCATTTTGTCCAGCAAGCCCTCTACAATGTGTTTCGGGCTCCACTTGCTAGGCGACTAAAATGTGTCTCCTTTTCACCTACTCTCTCTTTGAACCAGATTGACTAAGCATTCTTCCCCCAGTCTTGGTCTGGGATCTCTGGGTGCCTCATTACCCCAAAATAGACATGCAGGAAAGATCACGCCCTCCATGTGCCATCATCCATCTTGCCAGGAATATGAAGTCATTTGCTCTAAAAGTGAGCCGGCAAGGTGTCCTTGCTGAGAAGCCTCTCTTTGCTCTGTGTCTTCTAGCTGATCCCGAGCTTACCTAAAGTCCACCGCATGAGTCAGGGCTGAAGCATCTTAATGGCGATTGCTCAATAAGGGACTTTAAAAAAGGAATAGTGTGTCACCCTTCATTGACCTTAATGACTTCTGCAAACATCCATGCCATTGGGGAGGGCGGCAGCAAGCAAGAGCCCCAGCACATGCGAGCGAGCACAGGTTCATGTCTAAAGAAGAAACATATTGATTTCATCTCTAATTTGGATTAAAACAATGCCATAAATAAATAATGGAATGAGTCAGAAGAGGACCATTAGTCAACAGAGTTGGCAGGGTTGGGAGGGGGTCAGGGACCATTAGGATCAGAGTGATGGACAAGAGAGACTGAAGCTAGTCTCCAGTTACACCATCCCCTGCTACAAGCCTGGGAGGAGTTTTCGATTTTTCGAACTTGAAGCTACCTAGAGTTTTTAGACCAATAGACTTGTACTTGACCTTCTGTGATCGCATGAGCTCACGTGCACAGCAAATTCCCTGTAGCTTCCAGTTTAATTCTTTATTTGATGAAGTGTTATAATTGTCCTTGCCTAGAAAATGTCCCCTTCTTCAACATATCCCAAGACAACACTCACCTTGGAGACCTGGAAATGACACAGTAAGAACTCTGCTAAATTCTCCCAGTGCTAGGGCATTTGACAGTCCTTGCCTTTTGTTTTACATCCTCAGAATGAACTTGAATGAGACTGTCACCCTTGTCCATCAAAAGGGCCATGTGTCTTCCACTTTGTATCTGCAGCTCCGACTAGCCACGTTTTAAGACTGGAGAGTCCACTTCCTCTTCTTGCACTAGTCTGAGAAACAATGCTCACCCCTCCCTCCATTTCTGTTTGATGGGTGCGATGTCGGTCAGTTGACCACTGTTGTTTTCCAGTATTATAACATTAAGACGTCTGCAGGGAAACTGAAGGTAAAATTGGAAACCAAATGAACAAAGCTGTCAAGTGTTTCAGACATGAGGCATCTCTTCCACTTCTATGGGTGTGCCCTTAAAGAACCCCCCCAACCCAGGCGGGTACCCCCATTGCCGCCCTCCAATCTTGGTGACTGCCATGTCTTCTCACCTGGTTTTCCCAATAGGCCTTGCCCTAAGCATGACTTAGGTCTTGGGGAACATCCAATAAGCTCCAAGACAAAGTCATTTGGAGCTGAACTAGGGACTGACCCAGATTCTCCTTGTCAACGCTAAGGTGGATACAGTGAGGGAAGTTTGCTACCCAGACAGTAGACCCATTCCTACTCTATCTGCGCTTGATGGGAGGGCAGTGGTAGAGACAAGTGTGACTGAACTGTGCCTGAAATTTTCGGACAGAGACCAAGAAGAGCTTGTCTGCTCCAGAACTCAACTCCACGGATTTACAACAGGTTACGCCCAAACTGCTGGTAAATTAAAGATGAAGTAACGAGAGAGTTGGTAACCAGGAGATTTGGACCATCTGGCTTTCTGAGGGGAAGGAGTTGGCTCTGGAGAAGGCCAGATTTTGAGTCAGAGAGAACACCTGGGTGGAATTTCCTGGCTCCACTTCTTCAGTGGAGTTTAATTCAATCCAACATGCATTTATTAAGTGCTTACTGTATGCTAGCCACTGAGGATACCAAAACAAAACAAACAAACAAAATCACACATTTCCTGATATCAACAATTTGCTTTCTATCAATCAGTAGCAAAAATATATATTCATTACCAAGTATCAATCAACTCAAGTATTTACTAAACATCTGTCTTGTGCTAAGTGCTGGAGAACAAGGCAAAAAAATTCCCTGTAACCAAGCTGTTTATAGTTCCCAACAGAAACAGGGCATACATATATGTATATCAATCAACCAATTAAAAAGCATTTATTGAGCAATAAGCATATATATATATTTGTACATACACATACATATAGAGAGAGAGCTAGCTAGATAGATATACACATTGCTAAGTATCAATCAGCTCAACAAATATTTACTAAACATCTGTCTTGAGCTAAGTGCTGGAGAGCCAAGGGAAAAAAATCCCTGTAACCATGTTGTTTATGGTCCCTCAACAGAAACAGGGCATACATATATGTATGTCAACCAACCAATTAAAAAGCATTTATTGAGTACCTGCTGAATGCCAGGCACTGGGCAAGGCCTGGATAAAAAGAGACAAAGGATGCTCCTCTTCAGGGAGCCTGTGCTCTTATGTATGCAGCGTGATCAGTTGGCTTTTCAAGACTTCAAGTGTTTGTAATTTCAGCAGCAGGGGGCCTTTCCCCACAACACGAAGCAGAATTCTGCTCTACCTTAGCAGACCACCTACAGTTCAGGACATTCTCCCCGTATGGGCCCCCTGGTGATGGACGCCCCACTGGGGATGAACGCCCCCCTGGTGATGGGCCAGCCTGGATCTAGAGAGGCGGCTCGCTAGGAGCCAGCCACGCTGCACACTGGGAAGGGCTTGTGCTCCTTGAGTACGGCCTCTGAGAACTGAGCAGCATCTCCATGGTGAGCAGCAGGACTGTACAGATGAGGGCTTAAAAGACTGTTCTTTCATTTACTGGAAATAGCTTTTCTGGGTTCCTCCTGTCAGTAGCAGATACTGCGAGGAGAGGGAAAAATTACAGGATTGCATAAGATGCCATTGCTGTATTCCGGGTCAGAATTTGGAGCGTGTGGGAGATAGAGAGGTGGCCAGGGGAAACCCGAGGAGAGTGCTGGGATGGGAAGCAGAGTGGGCAAGTTCAATCTCAGCTAAGACAGGTAATGCTGCTTTTGTGATCCTGGTAAAGTCCCTTTTCCTTGATGGGCCTCATTTTCCACCTCTGTCAAAGGAAGGAGCTCCACTACACGATGGTAATCAGCCAATAAACATGAAGTGCCTACTGTGTTCCAAGAAGGAGAAGGAAATGGCAAAGCACTCTAGTATGTTTGCCAAGAAAACCTCCAGTGGGGTCATGACGGGTCAGACGTGACTGAGCAACTTGTTCCAGGAACTCTATGCTGGGATACAAAGAAAGGCAGAAGATAGCTCTACCCTCAGAGAGCTCCCACTCTAATGAGAGAGAATCCCAAAGCTCCCGTTATTTCTCACCCTTTTCTATTCCATGATTCCTCTGGGAAATATGGCAAAGAGGAAAAGATCCTTGGCCCAGGAGTAAGGAGATGTGAATTCAAGAGCCCTTTCTGCTAGATCAAGACATTCCCTCTCCCTGAGCCTCAGTTTCCCTATCTCTAAGATTAGGGAAATAAATTCCATGATCTCGGAGGTCTCTGCCAGGTCTGGTAGAAGATCCTGAGAATTTATCGCCAGAGAGAAGATACTGGAGCAATACCTCCAGTGTCCAGCACGCCGGGGTATGCACTCTTCTTGAGCGATGGTTTTTCCCTTGTGCCATTTGCCATTTCCTTTTAATATTTTAATATTTAATATTTTTATTTCCCCAATTACATGTAGAACAATTTTCCACTTGTTTTTAAAACTTTGAGTTCCAGATTCTCTCCTTCCTTGCCATCCTCACCCCCCCCCATTAAAAAGGTACATGTGACATTAAGCAAAAAAATTCCATAAAAGTCATGTTGTGAAAGAAAACAGAGATCTCCTTCCCCCCAAAAAAAATCCCTCAAGAAAAATAAAATTAAAAAAAAAAAAGAGTATCCAGCTCATTCTAAAGATGAAAACTGAGGCAAACAGGGCTCAGTGACTTGCCCAGGGTCACACAGCTAATAAGTGTCTGAGGTTGGATTTGAGGCTGACCGAGCCCTGCTGGTCTGTGTACTATAATATCCCAGCTGCCTGCAGGAGGATACATTACAGTGGGGAAAGTGCTGTCGACTCGAGTCATTGTCAAGTTCTGACTCTAATTCGGGAGCTTCCTTCCAGCTCAGACTCGGAATTTTTGAGAACTTCCCTTTGGGGCAGGAGTGTCACTCGACTGTACCGGAGCCAGGAGGACCGGGCTACTTGTGGGACTTTGGACCTCATCTGCAGATGAAGCTCTTGGACTCCATGACCTCTGAGGTCTTTCTAAGTCCAGGGCTATGATTCAGAGAGCACCGACATTGATTTTCAGGAGAGATTTTGTTTGACATAATGGAGAGCTTCCAAGAGTCATCAAAATGGGCTTAGTAGCAGGAGAATTTTATGGGCAGCTGTCTTTTTCCTCTGCCCAGCAGGATCCTTGATTTCAAATTGAAAGAGGGTCTAAAGATTTTTGAGTCTAACTCCCCCCCACCTTTTTTTTTTTTTTTTTTTTTTTTTTACAGATGAGGAAACTGAGGGCTCATGATTTGCCCAAGGTCATCTGGTAGTAAGGAGCAGGGCCAGAGTTTGGGATGGCCTGAGCCCTACCCCTTGGCCAGAGAGACTCAGCTAGAGGCCCTTTCTAGCCTCAGCATCTGACCCTCGGTCCCCAGGCCAGCCAGCCACCTGGCCTCCTCCCCCAGCATGACAATACACCCGAGTAAATGACCACACGGTTTTCCATTTCATTTTCCACCATCCCCCCGAGATAGACTTGCTCAAGTTTCCCGCTGTCTCGCTGAGATAGGAGCCGAGGCTCAACAAGATGCTGTGATAACCACCCAGGATGACCTTCAGGACCCGAGCATCCTCCTTCAAGCCTCATTTTAGATGGACGAATCCAAGCATCCAAGCCAAGAAAGAAATTGCAACCCAGCTCTCCACAGAAACCCGGGAAAGGGCCTTTTTACCGTATTAATTTCAAGAGGAAGCCATCCCTGGGAACTCCAGAGGTTTGGGGGTTGACCCTCAAGGCCGGGGATGCTGTCATTCTGGATGGGAATCTAGTTTATGGAATTTCAGAAGATCTTAGATGGTGAACTGTGAAGGAGCTTTAGAGTCACCAATGAAAGCCCTTCTCTCACTATGTGTGTCTCTGTTTCTCTGTCTCTCTCCCCTTCCCACATCCTGCTCCCTCTCCCTCTCTCTGTTTCTGTCTCTCTCTCTCTGTCTCTCAACCTCTCTCTCTCTCCATGTCTCTGTCTCTGTGTGTGTCTCTCTTTTTCTCTTTGTTTCTCTCTTTGCCTCTCTCTCTCTCTCTCTCTCTCTCTCTCTCTCTCTCTCTCTCTCTCTCTCTCTCTCTCTCTCTCTTTCTTCTATTAGAAAGACATTTGCTTAATTATGGTGACTCTAGAACTTTTGGGGGCCTCTAAGGGAGCAGGGGGAGGAAATGGGGGCCTCCTGATGGGAAGGGGAAGCAAAGGTTCAGCCCTTCAGCTCAGCTTCCCAATTTAGGGATTCAACACAGAGAACAACAGCTTGGGAGCTAGAAGAGAAGGAAACTGAGGGATCAGGTCAAAGCCTATAGCCACTATAGTAGCAGCAGACTTCGACCTGGGGCTCCTGACTCTCAATCCAGAGTACTTTTCTCTGTATTGGTCCCCTCTGCACCCCCAGGATTGCAGCAGGTGCTTGGAAATGTAGAGATGATCAGCTGGAGCAAGGAAATGATTTCCTCTTGCTCATAAAATGATACCCAGGGGGTTGGAGATGACAGTGAGGAACAGTAGAAATTTCTAGAGTTCTTGGAGGTTTTCAAGGAACCTTAAAAACATGAGCCTCAGGCCAGCCCTGGAAGGGGGGTGTGCCTTATGGAGTAATCATCACAGAAGAGCCAGTATTTGTGGTGGAAGGGAGGAGAAAAAAGGAAGAAAAGAAGGAAGAAGGAAGAAGGAAGGAAGGAAGGAAGGAAGGAAGGAAGGAAGGAAGGAAGGAAGGAAGGAAGGAAGGAAGGAAGGAAGGAAGGAAGGAAGGAAGGAAGGAAGGAAGGAAGGAGGGAGGGAAGGGGGGAGGGAGGAAAGAAAGAAAGAAAGAAAGAAAGAAAGAAAGAAAGAAAGAAAGAAAGAAAGAAAGAAAGAAAGAAAGAAAGAAAGAAAGAAAAAAAGAAAGAAAAAGAAAGAAAGAAAGAAAGAAAGAAAGAAAGAAAGAAAGAAAGAAAGAAAGAAAGAAAGAAAGAAAAAGAAAGAAAGAAAGAAAGAAAGAAAGAAAAAGAAAAAGAAAGAAAGAAAGAAAGAAGGAAGGAAAAGAGTGAGGAAAGGAAGATGATGAGAAGTTAGAGAGCTGATCTCAGAGACAGGAGCACTTGGAATCAGCCTCCCACACCTACAGGCTGGGTGTTCCTGGGCAGGTCACAGTCTCTCAGAGACCCCCAGGACTCTAAATTGCCAAGTAGATACCAGCCTGCATTGATAGATGGTGCCTCCTCAACTGTAACTCCCTACCGGCAGAAAATCACAGATCTGCCCCAAAATCAAAATACTTTGTCTTTCCTTCCTTATACAGAATGGAAGCTCTTTGAGGGCAGGGACTGGTTTTGTCTGCCTCCCCACTTTCTTTCGTGGTTCTCAGCATGTAAGTGGTGCCCAGAAAGCCTTTTGGGATTGATAATTGAGCCCCTGCTGTCAGTGTTTAAAATGGCACCTGGATCCTCTTCTATTAAGCTGTGTGTGACGTGGGCTTGTTTGGAGTCCATGCTGAAGAAAAGTCTCCCCTTCTAGGAGGTGCCTTAGTTAGGAAGGGCTCTGACGGCCACAGTCCTTTCCTTTGTCCTCTTTTCACGGGTCTCTGGTCCAGAAAACCAAAGTCACCCTGGAATTTGTTTTCCCAAAGAATCCTTGAGCAATTAAAAGTGGAATGTTTTGAATCTGATTTTAAACTCGGAGGAGGACTGCCATTTCAGCTTTCAACTTTTTCAAGAGCACTGAGGGATGATGAAGACCGGTGAGCAAAGCAGTATCTGTTGAATTTTAGTGAGAAAATAACTGAAATTGAGGTCAAAGGCCCCTTTGGAGCTTTTAAATGAAACCATGACCTTGGAATGGCACCATTAACGGGGTGGGCATCGGGAATGTCTGAGGGGTACGCGGCGCATTTTGTTCCAGTTATCAGTTAATCTGGGGAGAGCTTGGGAATCCATGGCAAATGGGTCATGGGTCAGTGGAAACCCTGAATGCCTTAAGGCAACAGATCCGTAAACGTGCTCGTCATGCATGCCAGCTCCAAGAACATGTGGTCTGTTCCTAAGAAGTCAGCCCGACCGGTTACTGCACCCAAGCAAGTCTTAGAGAGCTCGCAGCATCCAAAAGGAATTGTTATTTGGGAGAGCTCAGAGCATTTTGGCAGCCAGAGGAAAAAGGGTGATTATTCTCCATGTCCCAAAATGTGATTGCGATGGAAAGAGCCCTGGATTTAGAGGCTTGGTCAGGGCACAGCTACTTGCTACCTGTGAGGCTTTGGGGCCAGCGTGGCTTGGAGTTTTGGTTTTTCCATTTGGGAAAGGGAGCAATTAAGCTAAATGTCCCCTAAGATCCTTTCAAGCTCTGGATCAATGTTTTAGCCTCAACCAACTTCTGGTTTTTCAGGCAGTTCTGGCCAGTTTTATCCTACTAGTTTGGAAAACCAAATGGGTGATTATATCACCAGCCATGAAACAATGATGACTGCCATAGCTTTGCTATCATAGGACCTGGGTTCAAAACCTGCCTTAAATGCCTACTTCTTATATGACCTTGGACATATGAACTTTCCCCTCTACAAAATGAGGACATTGGTCTAGGTGGCTCTGGAGGTTCCATCCATCTTGTGGTCTATGATCCTATAAATGACATCAACTTCCAACATTCCAAAGGACTGATCAAATGGACAAACAGCTGACAAACATTCTCTCCTTTGTGCTTCCCAGCCACTTTGGGAAATATTTTTATCCCCAATTTTACAGGGGAGGAAACTGAGGCCAGAAAAAGGAAGCACTATGCCCATGGGAATACAATCAGGAGTCAACTTGCAACTGCTGCTAAAATTCTCTATGAAATAAAAGAAAGAGATAGAAGTCCTCCTAATGAATGAATGAACAAAGGAGTGAATGAATGAAAAAGACAAATACTTCAGATGTTCTAAGAAATTCAGAGGACTCTGAAGATATAAATAAGAGGGAAAAAGAAAAGTTCTTTAGGTGTTCTAAGAAGTGCATCCAAGGACAGAAAGAAATGCAGCCCCTGCCTTCTAGAGCTTATATTCTAATAAGGGAAGATAGCACTCAAAAGGGAGTCACGTTTGCAATGGCTTAGTTTGGGGGGACTCCAGCATGGGATGAATTGGGGTGAATTTGGTTCTTGTTCCAAGGTCAGGGTGGATGCACATGGGGCCCGAGGAGCACAAGGATGGTCTGAGAATAGTAGGTTTTAGTTGGGACAAGTCTAGAGAATCTCACCACGAGGAATAAGCAAGGCACCAGAGGCCAAGAGAAGGGTTCAAATCTCATTAAAAAAAATCTGAGACTCTGTCTCTAGAACTGGAAGAGCCTCCGAGACCATTTGGTCCAACATCCCTCCTCCATTTATATAGATGAGGAAATGGAAATCCAAAGACATGCATGAACTGTCTTGCCCGGGTCACACAGTTGATACACAGCAAGGCTAGGACTTTAATCCAGATTTAGCCCCAATCCCACCCCCATTTCACTAGGTCCTATTTGCCACATGACCCTCCCCCTAAGTTGGTTTGGAATGAAATATTGATCCCGTTTGGAACTTGAAATTGTATTCAAATTCTATTGGAGTTCTACTTTTTAAATTTTTATTTATTTTATTTTTAAAATTTACTATAAAAACCAAACATTTCCGTAACATTAGAACAGAAAGAAGGATTGCACATGAAACTGCAGGTCTATTATGTCCAATTTGCTTTTCCTTTTAAATATAATAAAGTTATTATGCAATTTTTTTTGTTTTCTTCCCTTGCTCCCCACCCCAGAGATGGCTCCCATTCGACACAAATATACATGGAAAATCATTCTCTACATACTTCTATCTATCAGTTCTTTCTCTGGGCACAGATAGCATCTTTCCATATGCCCTTGGTAGTTAATTTGAGCATTTATAATAGTCAAAATGCCTTAGGCACTCAGAGTCCTTAAAACAGTATCGCCGTTATTGTATTCAGTACTCTCTCGGTTCTCGGTTTCGAATGTTGAGTTACGATTTGACTCTATCTAGGTCCTCCATAAGATGTAATTTTCCTGCTGAGCAAGTGAGCCATCCAGGAGGTTGGGCAGGTGTGGAAGCAGGACCCCTCATTTCCAGGCCCTCCTGGATCCCTCATTCCACAGAGTTCTCCAACAGGAGCCTCTGGGCTGGAACCTAAGCTTTGCCAGGACCCATCTCTGGTTTTGGGTGTCTGGCGCAGAACATTATCGCTTCCTTAGAGGAGCTCTTGGTTATGGGAATAGCTCAAATGATCGTGGGTATGACACTGGATAGAGCCTTAGAGAGCGGTTGCTCTGTGAAAGGAGGAGTCCTCCCGGAGAGCTCTAAGCGGGCGGAGCTCCGGGCCCAGGGAGCCGATGGAGCCCATGGAGCCGGAGCTCGGTGTCAGTGGCCAATTAGATAATTAATTTGTCTGGGGAGACCGAGCGGCCTTGGAAAGAAAATGAGCCGGGATGCTTGGGGGAAGCCGGGGGGCTAATGAGTTAGGCAGTGGCCAGGCGGCCCCCAGAGCCAGGGCTGTTCTTGGGCCGCCACGGAGGGTTTGGTAACTGGGTCAAGTCGTTGAATCTTCCTCTGCTTGGCAGAAGGAACACAGTCAGAGCAGCCCTTCTTCCCCCACCCATGCCCAGACACATCCACCCCCCATGCCCCCCAATACCCAGCCCCTCTACCTTTCAGGGCAGTGGACGATTAACCAGAAGTGGCTCACAGGGGGCCTCCAGCTCCCTGAAGGTGCCTTGGTTAGAGGCAGGAGGCCTGGATGGGCACTCCCACCCCGGGGACGGCCTGACGCTGCTCCTCAGGGCTGCCCAGCCACCTCATGGGTCCCTGGACTAAAGCCCTAACTCTCTATGGCCTCAGGTCCTCAATGCTGGGGAAGAGGAGTTAAGGGGGACGGCACCCTCGGGCCTGGCCAGGGCCTCCTCGCCATGTCTGGGCCTTCTGCTTGTTCCCAGAAACACTTTGCTCTGATGCTTTGGCCAGAGAGAGTGGCTGGGGAAAAGCCCTCCGCTTCTGGGAGTGAGGGGCAAGATTTTACCATCATAACTTGCTATTGAGCAGGGTCTGCACTGGCTTCAAAGGGTTGCTGGAGAGCTGGAATGATCCAGGGGATCTCATGCCCTCATTGTATGAGTGGGAGGGCAAGGAAAGCATGGAAAAGGGAAGGCAGGCGGGCACACTAGCTGCCTCTGAGCGTCGGGAGGGGTCAGCCAAGTTCTGCCGGGCCCCAGAGCAGGAAGGGAGCAGGAGGAGGCCTGGAGCAGGGAGAACTCCCCGGGGGGCTGGCTTCCTGAAGTGGAGCAGGCTGATGGGGGAGGTGCTGGGCGCCCGGTCCTAGAGGTCTGTGACTTATAATGATGATGTCCGTGATTCCTGCATGTTCGGATCCAAGTCAGTGAAGGCTGAGGTAGTTTGGTCCTGGTTCCCTGGGCTGTGAACTGTGGGATCCATCGGGAGAACAGTGTCCATGGCCCAGTCAGAAGCCCTAGGGTCAAAGCCAGTCTGGGAACGGCAGCTACCTGACTCCCAAGCTCACCTGGCTTCTGTTCAAAGTCCGAGCCCAAGAACTAGAAGCAGGGAGGCTGGATCGGGCGGCTCTGGCCAGAGGGGCCTGGCAGGTTCTGCTCCTGCGGCTCTCCGCCCTCCACTGGGTCAGCGCACATGGGCAAGTGCAACACAGGCAGCCACAGACTCCACAAAAGCCTTTCCTGTTCCCCACCTGGAATGGATGGAAATCTCTCCCAGGCGGCCTCCAAGAAAGCCTCCACCTGAGGCTCCGGGGTTGAAGGTTCTCCCCTCGACTCTCCAAGTGCTAACTCTTTCAGAGTGACAAGAGCCCCGTTGCAGGCATGGAAGACGTTCTGTGAGTCCCACAGAGGCTGAGGGGAGGAAATGTCCCTGCTCCTGGGGAAATGGCCGGGAAAGAGGCTGGGTTCCTTTATTTCCAGCTTCTCCCCGCCAGCTGCAGCCTCCCGGGGCATGCAGTGCTGAGCAAGGGGCTTTTTCACTCCCGCAGACGCCGAGCTGGGCGCCCAGAATACGAATGTCTGAGCAACGGCTGAGTCCTGGCCACGTTGGGGCCCTCGAGCCGGCCCCTGCCTGGTTTTCCACGACCTTGGGATCCGGAATGTCGTCCATGAGCCGAGTAGGTGGGCGTGGGGAGGGGAAGGTCAGCGGGCGCTAGCTGCCCAGCCAGACGCAGCGATCTCTGACGTCCCTTCGGTTCTAAGCCAGCGGCGTGGGGAAAGGAGCCCCTCAGGTCGAATTTCCCAATCCATTAAGGAGCGCTCTCAGGAGCTCTGGGCTTATTCATTTCCTCATCAGATACAATCTCTGTTTTCTTCCTAATTAGTCATGCAGGAAAACACATAGTGACACAGGTATACAGTCCGCACAGGCCGTGTGGCACACGCACACTCACAGACACACACTCACACTCACACACACTCACAGACACACACAGACACACACACACTCACAGACACACAGTCACACACTCACACACACACACATACTCACAGACACATTCACAGACACACACTCACACAGTTACACACTCACACAATCACACACACACACACTCACACACCCACACACACATACTCACAGACACACACTCACACTCACACACACAGACACACACTCACACTCACACACACACACTCACAGACACACTCACACAGTCACACACTCACACACACACTCACACTCACACACCCACACACACATACTCACAGACACACACAGACACACACAGACACACAGACACATACTCACAGACACACACTCACACTCACACACACTCACAGACACACACTCACACACACACTCACAGACACACACACACTCACACACACACTCACGCTCACACACACTCACACACACTCACACTCACACACCCACACACACACACATACTCACAGACACACACTCACACACACACACTCACACAGACACACTCACACACACACACTCACACACACACTCACACACACTCACTCACAGACACACACACTCACAGACACACATTCACACTCACACACACAGACACACACACTCACAGACACACACACTTACAGACACACACACTTACAGACACCCACTCACACTCCCACCCACCCACACACTCACACACACACTCTCACAGACACATATACACTCACACATACACACACTCACACACACTCACAGACACACTCACAGACACACACACACACATTCACAGACACACACACTCACACACACACTCACAGACACACACACTTATAGACACCCACTCACATTCACACCCACCCACTCACACACTCACACACACACTCTCACAGACACACATACACTCACACATACACACACTCACACACACTCACAGACACACACTCACACACACTCACAGACAAACACACACTCACACACACATTCACAGACACACACTCACACACACTCACACACACTCACACACACACTCACACTCACACACCCACACACACATACTCACAGACACACACTCACACTCACACACACAGACACACACACTCACAGACACACACACACACTCACACACACACTCACAGACACTCACAGACACACACACACACTCACACACACACTCACAGACACACACACACTCACAGACACACACACACACTTACACACACACTCACAGACACACACTCACACACAGACACTCACACACACACTCACACACACACTCAGAAACACACACTCTCACACACTCACACTCACACACACACTCACAGACACACACTCACACACAGACACTCACACACACTCACACACACACTCACAGACACACACTCACACACAGACACTCACACACACACTCACACACACACACTCTCACACACTCACACTCACACACACACTCACACACACTCACAGACACACACTCACACACAGACACACACACACTCACAGACACACACTCACACACAGACACTCACACACACTCACACACACACTCACAGACACACACTCACACACAGACACTCACACACACACTCACACACACACTCAGAAACACACACTCACACACACTCACACTCACACACCCACACACACATACTCACAGACACACACTCACACTCACACACACAGACACACACACTCACAGACACACACACACTCACAGACACACACACACACACACACTCACAGACACACACACACTCACAGACACACACACACTCTCACAGACACACACTCACACACAGACACTCACACACACACTCACACACACACTCAGAAACACACACTCTCACACACTCACACTCACACTCACACACACACTCACTCACACACTCACACACACTCACACACACACTCTCACACACTCACACTCTCACACACACTCACACTCACACACACACTCACACACACACTCACACACACACACTCACACACACACTCAGAAACACACACTCTCACACACTCACACTCACACTCACACACACACTCACACACTCACACACACTCACACACACACAGGTGCACTCATACTCCAGAGCCTGCCATACTTTTTCAGGAAGTTCTCCTCATCCTCAGATCTGCTCATATCTTATTAAAACAGGACAGAAGGAAAGTGTTATTATAAATCTAGACTCACGGCTGCTTATTACTTCAGTCTCCTCACCTATTTGTTGGGGATTACTTAAAGCGGGAAGGGGAGGAGGGGCGGCCCGTCCCAGGAAGACTCGGGGAAGCCTCCTCTTCCTGAGATCCAGCCCTCGGGTGCTCACGGGCGTCTGTCAGGCCGGACACGAGCAGCCACGTTCTGGGCTGTCCGAGACAAGACGGGGCAGGGGACGGCCGCCAGCTGGCTGGCACGAGGCGGGGACGGCGGATCCCTCATTCTGAACAACAAGGTGTCGAGTTTCTGAGAAGCAGCCGCAGCTGCGAAGATCAGGGGGACCCAGGGCTAGGCCGGCTGGAGGTCAAAGGTCTGAGAGGGAGCCGGAGGTGGGATGTGACCGCAGCAGAGACCCTGAGGCGGGCCCGGCGCTCCTGCCCCTCAGTGTGGGTGACCCCGAGCTCGTCAGTGCTCATCGAGCCCCCATAGAAGAACGACGATCCTTGTCCAGCTTAGGGCCAGAAGCTGGTGTGGCCCAACTTGGAGGCGGGGAGGTCTGTGTTCAAGTTTGACCCGGACCTCGGCTCCCCAAGGGGCCCCGGGCCTGCGTCTGGCTCGTTCCGTGCAGATGAGCATGTTGGGGGAAGATGCTGTTCCTGTCTCTGCACAGACCTCGAGGAGCTCACGACTTCAAATGAGCCTTGACAAGACGCGGGGCTGGGGGTGGGGCGGCTCTGGACGGAACATGGGAGTGATTCACTGGACTTTTCTGAGGGACGAGAAGTTCCGGCTGTGAGTCAGTGAGGTCTGGGAGGGAGCGCACACGTGCTCCCCGGTGAGCAGGGCTCCAGAATCGGGCAAGGCAGCCAGGAGCACTTCTGCTTCTGCTACACGCCCGAGTCCCTCCTGCAGAGCTCCCGGCCCTGTTCTTCTGGCCCCGGAGAACCGGCCCGGCCATCAAGGCCAGTGACTGCGAAAGGAGAAGGGGAAGCGAGCGAGGCCGGGGACCGCGGGGACTGGACACTCGTCCCACGGAGGGGGGAGCCAGGTCACCGCCTGTGTCTTACCAAGCTACAAAATGTCTCTCGACCCCCCCGGGGGTCATTCAGGAAGCAGGGCCTCCTAACCTCCTGCTAACCCCCAGTCTCCCCGTGGCCCCGGCAGTGGGCGAGTCTGAGGGGAGACAAGGGAAGGGGAAACCTGAGCCGAAAGAGTATTAGGCCTGGAGTTGGAAAGATTTGGGATCCAATGTTGCCGTGGACGCTTCCTGGGAAAGACACTTTAATGCTCTGAGTCCCAGTTTGCTCATCTGTAAAATGAGAGGCTTGGGCCCAATAGTTGCTAAGTTCATGGGCTTTCCCACAACCCCGTGAAATGCTGGCTGAACAGGCTCCTCTGTGAGAATCAGTTGCAGCTGCCCTGGCTCCAGGGCGGGAGGGTCCCCCTGTGTCCCCCCTCCCCCACACTCCTCAGGTGCTCCTCAGCCCTTTTTGAGTCTCTTTGCCAACACTTCTCTGAGCTCCCAGACTGCCAGGGCCTTTCCCAGTTTCTGATCCATCCTGGACACTCTCCACATTATTCCCTTTGAATTTCTACCTTTGAACTTGTTTATTTACTCGAGTAGACAACAGCCAGGAAATCCTGCTTTCTGCCCACGGGTCACCTGCAGAAGGCAAGAGAGACCAGGGCCCCCAGGCGGGCTCTCCCCCTGCCCACAACCCCCTTCTGAAGAGAGGGAGAAGCCCCCCACTCACCTGGAGCCTCTCTCCTCAGTGCAGAGCACAAGCAGCTCCATCATTGCTCAGCTAAGTCCCGGCTGGGCTGGGGTGACCGAGTCCTTCAGAACAGGGAGAAATGCTCCAATTGCCCGACTAAGCTTTGCTCGTGGCTGGGACAAAAAGCCTGGAAACCGGGATGGAATGGGGGGGGGGGGTCATGGAGACAAGGCTGGCCCGAAAGTGCCAGTGGAGACCGAGTCTCCCTCCCTGACTCCCTCAGGCACGGGGACCCCTCCAGACTGCCGGGAGCCAGACTTGGCCAGCCTCCTCCCCAGCACCCCCAGAGACCGACTCTTGTCCGAATGGACATGTGATGACTGATAGTAGCCTTGATCCTGGGCAGATCAATGACAGACCTGAGGATGGTGCAAAGCTGGGGGAGGGGGGGGAGACCCCACCCCTAGATGACAGTCAGGAGCCTGGAAGATCTCAGCAGGATCACAGGCCAAGGCCCTGCACCCTCCCACAAACCCATTTTGCCTATACTATGTCAGGGACGCTGGTTAAATCCTATGATTTAGTGTCATAGTGGCCCAGGGTGGCCACAGATGGGGCATCCAGGAAACCTCATGCAATAACAGGGGCGGCCTTTGGGGGCATGGTGTCCGGCGTCAGGATCATGACTTCCCCTGGACTTGGTCAGTCCCATCAAGATCCAGCTCTGACTGCGGCATTTTAGGAAAGACGATGTGAACAGACAATTTTCAGATAAAATTAAAACCACCTATAGTTATATGAAAAAATGCTCTAAATCACTATTGGTTGGAGAAATGCAAATTAAAACAGGTCTAAGGTAGCACCTCCCACCTCCCAGATTGGCTAAGATGACAGGAAAAGATAATTATAAACATTGGAGAGAATGTGGGAAAACTGGGACACTGATGCATTGTTAGTGGAGTTGTGAACTTATCCAACCATTCTGGAGAGCAATGTGGAATTATACTCAAAAAGTTATCAAACTGCACCCTTTGACCCAGTAGTGTCTCTACTGGGCCTGTGTCCCAAAGAGATCATAAAGGAGGAAAAGGATCCAGATGAGCAAAAATGGTTGTGGCAGCTTTTTGTGGTAGCAAAGAATTGGAAAAGGAGTAGAAGG
>NC_133620.1:475786661-475816661 GCF_048593235.1 Sminthopsis crassicaudata | reverse complement strand
GAGATGTGTTCCCATTGGACACATAAAGGATGCATGGACTGGGGGTGGGGGAGAGGGAGATAGCCCCTCCTCCATACCCGCCACCCACCCGGAAGATGAGCACGCCAACATGGAGGCCCGGCCCAGAGCTCCTCAGAAGGGAGGCTCCCTCCCCACACCTGCCGGGAGGGACGCCGATTCCCGCCGGACTTACCAGGACAGAACGCTTGGGCCCGTGCGGCCATCACAGCCCGAGGGAAAGAACCCCCGGCCGTTAGTGACCACATGATGGGCCGGGGTTGTTGACGCCCCATGACTGAGTGAAGAGAAGGAAGAAGGAGCCAGAGTCCAGGGAGGCTCCCTCCCCACTCCTGCCCCGTTTCTTGTTTGGGATTTTCCTGAGCCGCCCCTCATCCCCAGAGCCATCTCCCTCCTCACCCCACCCCTTGGGTGCCTTTGGTCCATTCAGACTCAGTCAGGCCTGTGTGAAGAGCTCCCAGCAGCCCAGCCCACGGCCACAGCCCAGCCCACAGTCCAGCCCAGCCCATGGCCACAGCCCAGCCACAGCCACGGCCCAGCCCACGGCCACGGCCCAGCCCACGGCCACAGCCCACGGCCATGGCCCACAGTCCAGCCCAGCCCATGGCCACAGCCCAGCCCACAGCCACGGCCCAGCCCACAGCCACGGCCCAGCCCACAGTCCAGCCCACGGCCACGGCCCAGCCCACGGCCACGACCCACCCCACAGCCACAGCCCAGCCCACGGCCACGGCCACAGCCCACGGCCACAGCCCAGCCCACAGCCACGGCCCAGCCCATGGCCACGGCCCAGAAACGGGTGCGCCTTTCCTTGCAGTACGGTTGGCATCGGCTCTCTGGGTCCACTCTGGGTACGTACAGTAATCACCGAGGGCAGGGTGGACCCACCCAGGAGGAGGAGAGGGCAGAGCTGGTTTGGCTTTTGCTTCTGTGTCCCCGGGCCCAGCACGACGGCTGACACGCAGCAGACTCTGGCTGTGAGGTCAGACCCCCTGCCCTCAACCTCCTCATCTGTAAAATGGCCTCGCTGACTCAGAGGTGCCTTCCCGCGCCTGCTGCGGGCATGGACAATACCAACCATTCTGCCCCTAAGACTCCACTTTACAGATTCACCTGCTGAGGCTCAGCCAGTAGCTGGTTCCGACCCAAACGTCACAGGTTTCAGTTTAGTCTCGCGCCGATCTAGCTCCATCAGCACATTTTTCCTCTCGTGGATGGAACCAGTTCTTGTTCTTTAACATCGGCCGGAGGCGGGGGGAGACCAGCTATTAAAGAGAGACCCCCAGTCCGTGACGTATCATGCAAATTGTTGAGGGCCCGAAGGGGACGACAAGATGCGGACAAAGGGTTGGGGGGGGTTCCTGGCTTTGCCATCTCTGTGACCTTGGCCAGCCCCTCCCGGCCCCTCCCCCAGATGAGAGCCCGACATATAATTACTGTAGGCCGAAGTTGTTTAGAATTCGTCGCTGGAAGAGCGATTACCCACGTATCTCCAGAGCCAGCCTTCAAAGATAAGCTTCTGTAGCCAGTCGGTGTTCCTCAACTGTTTGTTTTTTCCACGAGGCAACGCGGGCGCCTCTTGGGAGAAACGGGTACTTGCCAAGCGCCGCGGTCCGTCCGGGAGACTCTTTCAGGCGCTCTCAGTATAAAAAATTTAATTGAATTTTAAAAATAAGTAAAACACTTCTCCGCACACTTTGCACTCCAACAAATTGGGCTCCAAATGCGGCCCACATCTCTGAGCTCCCCACCCGGATTGGCGCCCCCCCCCCCCCCCCATGGAAAGAGCACGTGCTCATCTCAGGCAGCAGAGAATGAGCAAACCAGGCAAAGCCGGAATCAAAGAGAGGGCTCGGACCCACTTCTGACCTTGACTGCAAATCACTCCACGTCTCAGTTTCCCCATCTGCTAAATGGGGACAAGGGGAGTCACTCCCTCGCAGGGTCCGGTGCAGAGCCCAACGGGTGCGACCACAGCGCCCGAGCTGCCCATCTCACACCCATCAGTGCCCCATGGAAATGCTGAGGAGGGACCTGAAGCTCTGCCCGCCCTCCCCCCAAGAACAGCTCTTCCCAGCCCTCGGGGCTGTCTGGCTCACGAACGTCCTTCTGGACCGTGGGGCCCAGACCTGCACCCGGCACTCCAGCGGACTCAGGAAGCGGCGGGGCACGGTGGGATGGACAGGAGCTCTGCGGACTGAAGGCTCCCGCCTGTGTCCGGCTTCTCCGGCCTCGGCCCGGCCCGACGACCCCCGGCTCTCCTTAGACAGGCTCCTCCACCTTCCCTCCCTCGCCTCCTCCACGGTTCTCCGCAGCTTCGCCCATTTCTTCCCCCGGGTTCTCTCATCTCGGCAGTGACCAGGACCGTCCCCTGCCAGGTTTGCCCTGGACTCCAGCCTCTCAGAGCTCGCTATCCCCCTCTCCCTGCACTCCCTCTGGGTTTCTCTGTTGCTGCCCCCCGCAGATGCCCCCGCCTTGGCAGAGCCTGGACCTAGGGAGAGTTCCCTGCAGACAGACTCCCTCCTCCCAGAAAGCGCGGGCGACGCTCCCTGTCTCTGCTGGTGTCCGAGCCACGGCGGAACAGGGAAGGCCCAGGGCCCAGCCCGGCTCAGACTCTCTGGAGAAGCCCGGGGTCCGGGGCAAAGCAAACCCGAAGCCCCCGGAGCCCGCAGCCTGGCGTCATGGCAAGGAATGGGGGGCGCCTCCGAGGACACAAAGTTTGTGTCACAGGATTTTTAAGGATGAATCAAGGCTGAGAATGCTGCACTTAAACCTCAAATGAGGAAATAACAGACATTTGGGACCATCCGATTTTTTAATTACTTTGAGAAAAGTTAATTACAGCAGGAGGGCTGCTTACTCTGCAGTTCTCCAGGACCGGCTTTAAGGTCTAGAAGCCAGAGAATGAACTGGAATGATTGTGTGAGTGTGTGTGTGTGTGTGTGTGTGTGTGTGTGTGTGTGAGTGTGTGTCAGAGTGTATAAGTGAGTGTGTGTGAGTGTATGTGTGTGTGAGTGTGAGTCAGAGTGTATAAGTGAGTGTGTGTGAGTGTGTGTGTGTGAGTGTGAGTGAGAGTGTGTGTGAGTGTGAGTGTGTGTCAGAGTGTATAAGTGAGTGTGTGTGAGTGTATGTGAGTGTGAGTGTGTGTGTGAGTGTGAGTGTGTGTGTGAGTGAGTGTGTGTGAGAGTGTGTGTGAGTGTGTTTGTGTGTGTGTGTGAGTGTGAGTGTGTGAGTGTGTTTGTGTGTGTGAGTGTGTGTCAGAGTGTATAAGTGAGTGTGTGTGAGTGTATGTGAGTGTGTGTGAGTGTGAGTGAGAATGTGTGTGAGTGTGTGTCTGTGAGTGTGAATGTGTGTGTGAGAGTGTGTGTGAGTGTGTTTGTGTTTGTGTGTGAGTGTGAGTGTGTGAGTGTGTTTGTGTGTGTGAGTGTGTGTGAGTGTGAGTGTGTGAGTGTGTTTGTGTGTGTGAGTGTGTTTTTGTGTGTGAGTGTGTGTGAGTGTCTGTGAGTGTGTGTCTGTGAGTGTGTGTGTCAGAGTGTATAAGTGTGTGTGTGTGAGTGTGTGTGTCTGTGTGAGTGTGAGTGTGTGTGTGTGTGTGAGTGAGTGTGTGTGAGAGTGTGTGTGAGTGTGTTTGTGTGTGTGTGTGAGTGTGAGTGTGTGAGTGTGTTTGTGTGTGTGAGTGTGTGTCAGAGTGTATAAGTGAGTGTGTGTGAGTGTATGTGAGTGTGTGTGAGTGTGAGTGAGAATGTGTGTGAGTGTGTGTCTGTGAGTGTGAATGTGTGTGTGAGTGTGTTTGTGTTTGTGTGTGAGTGTGAGTGTGTGAGTGTGTTTGTGTGTGTGAGTGTGTGTGAGTGTGAGTGTGTGAGTGTGTTTGTGTGTGTGAGTGTGTTTTTGTGTGTGAGTGTGTGTGAGTGTCTGTGAGTGTGTGTCTGTGAGTGTGTGTGTCAGAGTGTATAAGTGTGTGTGTGTGAGTGTGTGTGTCTGTGTGAGTGTGAGTGTGTGTGTGTCTGTGTGAGTGTGAGTATGTGTTTGTGTGTGTGTGTTTGGGATCCCAGACACTCCTCCATCTCCAGACCCTGCTGATGGGAAAACGCACCAGTTTCTTTTGTTTGGGCCCTTGATTCCCAGAGCCCCAGAGACCCGGGCACAGAAAAGGCTGCTGCAAAGGCAGTGATTCTGCTAAAAATGGATCCCTTTGGATTTATGCTCAGCCTAGCAGAAGAAACCCTCCCTGGGTCCCATCACTCCCCTCCCTGGGTCCCATCACTCCCCTCCCTGGGTCCCATCACTCCCCGCCCTTGTCTTTGACCTGCACGGCTGACGAGGGCTCTTGGATGGTACGGGCCGTGTGGCTCACAAGTGGCCTTGCTTCTGGTCGGCCATTGCTCGGACGGCAGCGAAGAAAGGCCTTCTCCATGGCCTGGGACGGAGCATTTCTTCCCTGGCCACGTGTCCCTGCCTGGCTGGCTTCACACCCGGCTCTTTTCTATTTAAGGGACTCTTGCTGGGACGCGACCGAAGGGGCCTGTAACAAGGGCAGGGGCAGAAAAACTGGCCCCACGCTTTCTGCCATATTAGCCGTAGTCGGGCCCCGGAGGCCGGCGCTCCTTCGTTCTTGCGTACTTTATTGAAGTTCACCATTGCCTGTCTTCTTCCTGGGCGATCGCTCGGTTTTCCCATTCGGATCGCACCGTCGTTCCAGTTCTGCTCACGACGCCTTGGCCGGCCGGGGACACCCTGCCTCAGCCCTCACGCAGTCCCTGTTCCTGCCTCTCTTTCCATCATAACCCGGGCCCTTGGCCCCACAGCCTCCACTGGACAGAGGGACCGCTGCCCCGGTCAAGCTTCCCGACCATCTGGGCCTGCCCCAATCCTAAGAAGGATGTGACAGTTTCTTCCTGCTTCTCTGGCTTCCCGGCTCCTGACCTTGAGCCCTCTGCTAACCATGGCAGACCAGTAACTCCTGGGCCCACTGTAATTTCCTGGCTGCCAGACCTTGGGCCTGTTCCAGAATTCTGGTCCTGGGACCTCGGGCCACCTTGACAGCTGCTCCTTCTCCCTCTCCCCTTCCCCATGCCCACCCACTCACGGTGACCCCCGCCCGCCCCGCTCGGCCCCGCCGTCTCTGCTCTCCTGCTCAGACGGAGCCGAACCATCCCGGACAAACCCTGGGTAGCCGGCAGACCTCTCCAAACCCAGCTCTCCGTAGCCCCGGCGGCCTGACAACCGAGCAAAAAGCTGCTCCCCACCCAAATGTGAGCCGGACAAGCTGCAGCCCCGGGAGCCCGAGACGGACTTATGGGAGTTTGCTCGCCTGCCGCAGATGCTCTTTCCTGTGAGCTGATGGGTTTACATCTGCAGAATTCGGTTAGGGGTCCGAGGGACTTTGGAAGGAACTCTTTCCCCCGCTCCCAAGGACGGGGGGCATGCAGGGAGACAGAGTGCCGCTCCAGAGGCTCTGCCCAATTGGATTAGGGAATCTGGGTGGCGAGTGGGCAAGGAGACGTTGGTGAGACTCTGAAGCGTCAAGCTCACCCAGACTTTCCAGCGCGGTTCACAGAATCACAGAGCTGAGAGCTGGAAGCCATCCCTCACCCAAAAGGAAAGCTATCGCGCCCAATCTGACTAACCTACGTCATCAGGAATCCGGCCTTGGCTTGCAGACATAAGGGAGGGGGAGCCCCTGTCCCCCAAATCCTGGCCACTTTGGGGAGCTCTCCTTGTGCCTCTGGCTCAAATGGCCTTTTGTGCTTGTTTTTCCCCACTTGTGTCCTCTGGGGCCATAGAGAAAGTGGGGTCTTTCTTCCACACGGCAGCCTTCAGGCACTCGAAGACAGCCTCGAGTCCCCCCTGCATCCCTTTCCTCTGTCCTTTCTACTGTTGTTGTCCACAAAGACCCTCCTTGGCGAACGCCCATCGCATCTTCTGCCCCAGATCGTCCCCTCCCCCTCTCATTCGTCAGCCTTGCCCTGACTGATGGCTGCTTTCCGGCCCCCTACAAATATACCCGTGTCCCCCCATCCTCAAAAACTCTCTCTGGGGAGTCCGTACTCCCCATGGCCCCGGGTCCCTTTGTGGTTAAGCACCTTGAGAAGGCTTCTTCTCCCAAGACGACTTGCTCTTTTTACTCCGTACCCTTTGCTTGGATCACCCCGCTTCAGCAAGTCTCCTTAGCTCCAAATCCAGGGGCCTTTCGACACCCTCATCCTTCCTGACTTTAGGAAGACTGGCTTCTCCCACAATGCCTTCTCTCTAGGATTAGGGACTCTGCCACTCTTGGTTCTCCTGCCTCCCTGACCACTCCTTCACTCCTTCTCCATCTCCGTTGCTCGTTCTCCGGGCAGGTTGTCCCAGGAGCCCTCGGGGTCCTCCAGGACTCTCCTGGGCCCTCTCCCTTTCTCTGTTTCCCTTGAGGTTGCATTGGCTCAGGGGGATCCATTATCATCTCTCTGAAGATGTCCTTATCCCTGCCGCTCTCCCATCTCAGGGACCCCTGCTTGCTTATTGTCTCGGACTGAACACTGGCATTTCAAACTCCAAAGGGCCCCGGCTGGACTCCTGGCCCGCCCTCAAGGCCTCTCCTCCCCTGACTTCCCCGATGCTGCCAGAGGCTGCTCGGATCTCCTCAGGCGGAGGCTGCCCCGTCCTGCCCACTCGGCTTTCCTGGTGATGAGGCAGAGAAAACAACAACCAAAAGATGATTTGTCAGTAAATTTCTCTCCTTGGCGCAGACTTCCTTCCTGTCCCCGATTCTGCTCGTCCGACCCCTGCACTCTCCTGTGCATTTGTGGCTCGGGGCACCGAGGCACTTACCACTGGGTTGTTAAGACGGTGGCCACTGGCTGGCTTTTAGCGCGGCCCCTTGTGTTGGCTGGCAAGCGGGCAGAGGCCCCTCATCAGAGAGAGGCCAGTCGTGCTCCTGCAGCCTTGGGATTAGAGACCCATGGGAGCGGGGGAAGGGGTGACTCTGGCCAGGTTCTTGGTGAGGGACGGTTTCATCAGTGCGGGGCTGCGGGGGTCAGCTGCACTCGGCCCCCAGCACGGCCAGCTCCGTCGCTGGTGAGAAAATGCCCCCTGATGCACCATGGATCACGGTCCAGACAGGGTAAGGAAGCAGTGTTCAGGAGGGATGGCCCTGCAGGTCAGCTGATGGAAAGCCAGATTGACTAAGTGGGGGTCAGGGGAATGAACGCTTGGCCCCTGGCCACCCGCCGGACGGGCACCCAAGAGGGGCGACCTGCACCTGTGGAGGGCGGGACTGCCTTTGCCTTTGTATTTGTGTCTGCAGAGTCAGCAAGTATTTACTCACCTCTTACCATGTGCCTGGGACTGTGCTAAGCCCAGGAGAAGCTGAAAAAAAAGTAACACCTTAAATCCTTTTTCCTTTGTTCATTCATTTGTTAGTTCGTTCATTCATTCATTCTGCACCAGTCCCTAGGGTTCCAGGACAACAATGACACCAGCCAGCACGGCCAGAACCCTCTAAGTCCTATGAAGGCCTTTACGTGTCTGCACAACAACTCTGGGAGGCAGGAGCCCCTCAGTGAGCTGCAGGGGGGCTCAGGGGCCCCAGAGGCAACAGCCCCAGTCCTAGGCAACTCAGTGCCTTACCCAAGGCCCACGGGAAGCATGGTTTGCACACAGTTCTGTTGCCTCCTTCCCTCCCTTCATCCGTCCCTCCATCCCTCCATCCCTCCATCCCTCCCTCCCTCCCTCCCTCCCTCCACCCATCCCTCCCTCCATCCCCCCCTCCCTCCCTCACCCATCCCTCCATCTCTCCCTCCATCCCTCCCTCCCTCCCTCCCTCCCTCCACCCTCCCTCCCTCCATCCCTTCTTCCATCCCTCCCTCCCTCCATCCCTCCCTCACCCATCCCTCCTTCCATCCCTCCCTCCATCCCTCCCTCCATCCCTCCCTCACCCATCCCTCCTTCCATCCCTCCCTCCACCCTCCCTCCACCCATCTCTCCCTCCATCCCTTCCTCCCTCCCTCCATCCCTCCCTCCACCCTCCCTCCCTCCCTCCCTCCATCTCTCCCTCCATCCACTTATTCACCCTCCCTTGTCCCATCAGCCTCTCCCTGGCAACAACAAAGTCAGGCCCAGCACTGATTCTGAAGACGGCATCAAGGGAAGGTCAGCGTCCGGGACCAGGCCGACATCACCAGGAGATAATGACAAACCCCGGACTTTAATTTGGCCCCAGTGGCCAAATTCATTAAATGAACGAATTAATTCATCGGATTAATATGCCTGATATAATCACACAATTACCTTTTATTGCTCTCCCACGACTTCCATCTCACATCCCGCCTTCTTCTCCACGTGCATCCTTTGGGCAAGTCTCTGGCCATCCTCGGGGCAGGAGAAAAGGTCAGAGGGGCTGGTCCCCCGGGAGAGCGAAGGTCGCCGAGACCGAGGGAAGCTCCCTGCTCGTCCCGAAGCTCGCGTCCCTCGGGTCCCATCAGAGATGTCGGCGTTCACAAGGCGCCTCCCCTCCTTGTGCCGGGGGTGAGTCTGGAATGGCCCCGGCCCCTTTTTCCTGGGAAGAGGCACAATGTTCAGCAGGGAAAACTTGGAAGCCAGCAGCGCTCTCCCCGTTTTACAGAGGAGTAAACTGAGGCCCCGATTGACTGGCCCAGCTCAGAGATGGGCTCTTAGATTTAGCGTTAGAGGAGAGCGTGGAAGGGGCGCTGAGGGGGCGACCTGGCCCGACACGAGGGACGGAGCAGGGACCCGGCCCGAGCCCGGCCCTGGGTAACAGTCGCTCCCTCAGCAGCTGAGAATGGGGAAGGAGCCGCCTTGAGCAGCCTTGGGAGCCGACGCCCCGTCTCCTCACGTTTGGCTCGGGAGCCTCTACTGAGTCCCGGTGATTTACCCCATTCTAGCCACAGCTTTCCCCAGCAAGCTCGAAACATGGAGGTGAAGGCCCCCGAGTGATTCAAAACTGCCTCACGTGGCTCCCCACGACCACGTTACTGTTCTCCTTGTGCAGATGATGAGACGTGGCCCGTTGGGAGAGGCCGCCCGTCCACCTTGGGGCCCACCCGACTCCCACTGGGCTCCCGAGAACGGCAGCATGCGCAGCGACCGCCATCTTGCCGCTGAGGGCCGCGAGGGGCTCAAACCCAGGGATGCGTTAGGGGGTGTCGCTGCCTCTGGTGGAATGGCCCCGGGGGGGCGGGGCCGGGCGGACTTGGAGCTTGGTCAGCCCGGGAAGGCGCCAGGGGCGTCCTCTGCGTCCCAGGCTGGTCCTGGCTCAGAAGAAGGGGGGCTGGCGACTGCACGGCTCTGGCAAGTCATGGCCCCAGACGCCGCTGGGCCTTCAAACATAGAGGACGAACAGGAGCTTCCAGCCGAGCACCGGGATGCTGAGAAAGGCAGAGCTGGGAGCTCCGGGGGGAGGTGCTGGGGGATGGGAAAGCCCCCCTGCAGGAGGGCGGCCGTGAGCTAAACAGGAGAGCTGGGGGCCTTTGTACCAGGGCCCGAGGCACCGGGAGCCACGGAGGGCACCTTGGCAGGAGGCGCCGCCAGGCTCAGAACTCTAGAAGGCTCCAGGGGCCCGGAATGGCTGTTAGAGCCTTCCTCCAGCACCAGGAGACCCGCCCTCCGTCCCCTCTGCCCCACCCGCCATTCTGCCCAGGGGGGCGCTTCCTGACTCGGGGACCCCCTCTCTGCCCCCACCCGCAGGCTTTCTGCGCACACAGGATGCCCGAGGATGCCAGGGAGCAGAGCCTTCTGTCAGGGGCAAACGGCCCTCGGGCCCTCGGAAGCCTGGTAGGTGCGGCCCAGCCTCCCCAGCTTTCTATCCCAAGAAGCCCCCCTGCAGCTGGGCCTGCCCGCCTCCCACCCCCCTCTCCCCGTGTAGATCTGAGCATCCTGGGCGGGCTTTCCTGGTCCTCCCCCACAACGTGGCTGATCTCCGCCTGCCCCCCCCCCCCTCACGGGGCTGCCCCAGCTCCTTCTCGGGATCCCCCCATGGAAAGGCCTTCCAAGCTGGCCCTGATCTGGGACAAGCCCCCCCCCCCCGTCCTCCCCACCCGGACCAGGAAGGGGGCGCACTGAGGGGGGCTCGGAGCTCCCTGCCCCCCCTTTGCCAGAGCCCTTTCTCCCCCCACCCTGGACCTGCATCCAGAACTTCCACGTGTGGCCTCCAGGTTGTTTCTGAGACAAGCAGCCCCCTCCCCCCCCCAGATGGAAAGGTGTCTGTGCTCGGGGAGAGAAGGAGGCGAGCTCCAGGGCAGGGCGCTGCGGGCACAGGCGGGGGGCCAGCGGCTCGGGGGCAGGGGGACCCATCAGCCCTCTCCTCTTAGGCGCTTCCCACGCAGGGCACCTCGCCGGCTACACCTGGAGCAGGAGCAGGAGGCTGGTGCCCCTCAACGCGGAGGAGGAGGAAGGGGGGGGGGGCACTTTCCCCAAAGTGCTCCTGCTGCTCCTTGGGGAAGGGCGAAACTCGGCAGCCCAGGACCCAAAGCCAGAGCCAAAACCAGAACCAAAGCCAGAACCAGAACCAGAGCCAGAACCTGCACCAGAGCCAGAGTCAAAGCCAGAGCTGGAGCCAGAACCAGAACCAGAGTCAGAACCAGAACCAGAACCAGAGCCAGAGTCAGAGCCAGAACCTGGTCTGAGCCTGAGCCAGACCCAGAACCAGAGTCAGAACCAGAACCAGAGTCAGAACCAGAACCAGAACCAGAGCCAGAGTCAAAGCCAGAGCCTGGTCTGAGCCTGAGCCAGAACAAGAACCAGAGCCTCTGGACCAGGGTCACCCTTTTCCCCCAGCTTCTGCTGCCAGACCATGCAGACAGCACCAGAAGGGGCTTTTGGGTCCAAAGAAACACTTTCTAGAAAGCTTATGTGTGCATGAGTGTGTGAGGGTGCATGTGTGTGGACATTGTGTGCATTGTGTGCTGTGTGTGCTGTGTGTGCATTGTGTGCTGTGTGTGCTGTGTGTGCATTGTGTGCATTGTGTGCTGTGTGTGCATTGTGTGCTGTGTGTGCATTGTGTGCATTGTGTGCATTGTGTGCATTGTGTGCTGTGTGTGCATTGTGTGCTGTGTGTGCATTGTGTGCTGTGTGTGCATTGTGTGCTGTGTGTGCATTGTGTGCATTGTGTGCTGTGTGTGCTGTGTGTGCATTGTGTGCATTGTGTGCTGTGTGTGCATTGTGTGCATTGTGTGCTGTGTGTGCATTGTGTGCATTGTGTGCTGTGTGTGCATTGTGTACATTGTGTGCATTGTGTGCTGTGTGTGCATTGTGTGCATTGTGTGCTGTGTGTGCATTGTGTACATTGTGTGCATTGTGTGCTGTGTGTGCATTGTGTGCATTATGTACATTGTGTGCATTGTGTGCTGTGTGTGCTGTGTGTGCTGTGTGTGCATTGTGTGCTGTGTGTGCTGTGTGTGCTGTGTGTGCATTGTGTGCTGTGTGTGCATTGTGTGCATTGTGTGCATTGTGTGCTGTGTGTGCATTGTGTGCATTGTGTGCTGTGTGTGCATTGTGTGCTGTGTGTGCATTGTGTGCTGTGTGTGCTGTGTGTGCAGGAGCACACGCTTTGCACAAGCCCAGGTGCCGCCCCCTCTCAGGAGACTCGATCTCTAGGTCCTTCCCTCCCCACGGTGGGCCGGAAGGCCGGGCCTCCAGCCGGGCAGCGGGCTCTGCTTCTGCCTCTTGGACAAATCTTTGCTTTGCTCTGGGTCACCCAGCAGCCCCGGTCCCACAGCTCCATGTCACCTCCTTTGAGATCCCGGACCGTCTCTGGCTCTGGCTCCGGCCCCGGGCCTGGGACACGGCAGGGAACGGGGAGGAGGGGGGGGCGCTGATTGAGTAATTGAACACTAACAGGCAGAGAAAGGCACCCGCGCTGCGGCTCCCCCTTAGAAGGAGAAAGCTCAGACTGGGACGCTCTGAGAAGATGGACGCGCCCGTGGGGGCCGCCGCGGCTCCAATTCTCCCGGCTGCTTAATACGTGAGAAAAGTTCCTAAAGTTACTATCTGAGGAGACGGCGAATGCGACCAATTCAAAGCAAGACCTTGCTCTTGGTTATTATTGTTCCAACAGTAGTGAAATCGTGACCCCCCAAGACTCTGAGCAGCCTATCATATCACACAGGGGCTCCTGTTAGACCCAGTCCTTGGGCGTCGTTCTTAATGTTTCCTCCATGCGTTCTCCGCCTCCACATCCCCACGGTTCCTGATTATTTTCCTCCATATTCTTCACATCTTCCTCCTCTTCCTCTCCCTCTGCCCCGCTTTGAAGCAGCACCAGCAGAGACTGGGAACCAAAGGCCTGCATTGTACTTCAGACTTTCCCAGGAACTTAAGAGCTCATCTAGGCCCCTTGGGGACCCCTCAGCTCCCCGGCTATTGCCAATGCTCAGCGCGGTGCCTGGCACTTAGTAGGGACTTTACAAAGACTGGCTGGCTGGCTGTGGATTACGCTAGATGCCCTCTCTCCGGACTCTGACCTCACAGGGTTAGCGAGCGTCCAGCCCCTTTCTCATTCTGCAGCTTTGTCCGAGTTCCCCTTGGTGCCCGGCTGCTGTTGGCTAGAAAAGGGGGCAGCAGAGCCCCCGAGAGGTCACAGGTCACGGTGGTCGGGATGGGGTCCCTCCTCCCCACTACCAGAAACTAGCAGGGACACAGAAGGCCCGACTTCTCCAGTCTGGCCCGAGCAAGTCCTTCACTGGCATAAAGAGAGAGGCCTTTGATGAGTGGACAAGTACGAACGATAGGGGCAAATCTCGTGATTTCTGAAGGATTGGGCTCTAAGTCTGTTGTATACCACAAGCCAAGGGGGGGGGGCAGCCCAGCAGGGGAGGACTCCCGAAGGGGAAGTGCTGACTGGGAATGAGGAGGGGGAGAAGCAGTGAGATTCTCTGTGAACTTTGAAATTCCGACTCTAACATTTTGGTGCTCGGGGAGCAGCAGAGGCTGGCAAAGATCTGAGAGCTGACGTCAGGAGAAGTCAGGTCATTCTTCTACAGGGTCTCCCTCCGCCCGCCAGGAGCTGAGCTGACGGTGCGAAGACTCCAGAGGGAGAAAGGACTCCCCGCATCGAGGGACCCTCGAGTTCGCCTTTCGGTCACATGGGCTTTCTAAAATTAAGCCAACTCTCCCCAGGCCCCGTGGGGGTGGGAGAAATCTCCCCCACCACGTGACGGGTGTTTCTATAACTACTGCCTCACTAAGCTTCTACCTCTCGCTGGTGATCAGTGGCAGGGAGTGCTCCAGTGGGGGCTCACGAAAGGCAGCATTAGGAGCTCTGCCTCCTGAGGATTCCCCCCGGAACTCTCTGAGGAAAAGGCCCAGGGGGGCGACTCACCCCCAAGAGCTCCCCGTAGGACATGCCTGAGGCATAGAGCCCACGATCCCTGAGCTGGCAGACGGACCTCTCCCTCCCCAGCTCCAGGCCCCGTAGGGGGCACAACTCCGCTGCCCCTTCACCACCCAAGCCCTGAGGGCTTTGTTCTTTCCCATTCGCCCCAAAGAAGCCTCCTGGTGCTTTTTTGCCTCTTCTTGGGCATGCGGTCAGCCCAGGGTTTCTATCACTAACTGAGCCGCAGCGTTGTTTTGGGTCACAGAGCTAAAGCCCCATTGACCTTTCTGGTCACCTGGTCCAACGCTAGCTTTACGGGGAAAATTTAAGCCAAAGTGGTTCGGGGTCGTGTGGAATGAGAAATTAATATTAATTACTTAGCTTAATATCTAAACAATAATATGTAATAATTGAAATAAATTAATGTTATGTCTTATCATCAATCATTAAATAACCCCATTTGGAAATAATCCCGCGCTGCGGTCATCCTCAGTTGGTGTCGGGTTGAAGCGTTATTGGATCTCGCTATGGAAGTCTGCTATTTTACCTGCGTCCCCCAGGTCCCACCTGCTGATAAACCACCCAAATTAAAAACTACCTAACGCGTTGTAATCCCTGGAGATGCCGGGACTCTGAGCTAACACCTGGAGAAGAGCGTGGGATCCCCAGATCTCCTTAAATGGAGCACAGCCAGGTAAGCAGTCCCCCGATTCTGAAGCTCCTACTGGGCAGCAGGTGGTGTGAGAAGCGCTGGGGATACAAAGACTTTTTAGTTTTTAAAAGAAGCATCTTTCACGGTTGCCACACCTACTATGCGCCGCACCGCACCGAGTGCTTCCCAATTACGCTCTCATTTGATCTTCACAATATCCGACCAGGGAGAGGCCGTCACCCGGAGCTCACCTGGTTTAGGCTCCATGGAAAACATGTGCTAGAATGCGAGGCTTGAGAAAATGGCTGATTCATGGAAGGCGCACTTTCCCTTCAGGGTGACAGAAGCGGGTTTCATGAAGAATTAAAGCATGTGTCAAAATATCACGGACTCCAAGCCAGTCGTGTGGAACGAGGTGCCGAAGCAAAAGGAAGGCCTGCTGCCTGTCATCATCCTAAATACGTAAAATGTGCAAAGTTTATGGGACAAAACTGAGTTGGATTATTTTTCTTTGTCCCCGTAAATCACAAATTACTGTAAAAATAAAGTCCTCTCTCTGGGGTCGAAAACTAATTCATAAGCATGAAAATATGTGAAGAGAAAATATGGAGGAGATATGAATATATAAATATGAAGAATGTGTACCCAGATCGCGGTTTGTCTGAAAAAGGTGGGGAAGGGGGCAGTGTGAACTTTAGGAGCCCACCATGAAGCATGGTACGAACACACACATTTATACATGTACATATCACCACCCCCCCAATATTCCTTCCCGGAGATGTAATCAAAAGACACTGATTATTTTCAAAAAAATTACCTGTGACCACACGAAAAGAGGCCCCAAATTCTAACAGGAAAGAAAATGTAAATTAAAGGCTCTGAGGTTTCAGTTCGGGTGCGGAATGGGCCGAGGGGCTCCGACGGGGGACAGAGGGCCGGAGTCAGAGACGGCGGGCCGGGGCCGTAGCAGAGCGGGGAAGTGCTCCTGCTCTTCTGAATTTCCACGAGCGGTTTTCAAGAAAATGACCAAATTCCCTGGGATTCGGGCCTCCCATGCCGGGACGCAGGCCCTGAGAACGTCGGGACAAAGGTTCTCTGGCACGTGAACATTCAGCGCCTGACTCCAGGGAATGAGGGCTTGGAAACACGTGCAAGGGACTGGGAAGCCCTGTGGTCACTTAGGGGAGGGGTCCCTGCCCCATAAAAAGTGGCGGAGGTGAGGGCTCACAGAGCCGGGGGCTTTGTTTGAACTCTCGCCGAGGGCGGCTACAGGTGGGAGCTGGGACCTCGCATCCCAGGCTCCGAGTCTTTTTGTCAGACGGACTAGACGCGTCGGGGCCTCCACACCATGAACAGACACGATGACTTTCCTTCTCCAGCTCACTTACAGATGAGGAAACTGAGGCAAACAGGACGGAGCGACTTGGCCAGGTCACACAGCCAGGACGTGTCAGGCTGGATTAGAACTCGGGCCTTCTATCTGCAGTACCACCCACCTAAGAGTGGCGAAGGGAAGTCGCACTTGAAGGCCACTGAGGTCACCCGGGGCGGGGAAGGCCACACACGAGCCGTCTCCGCCTTTGTCACAGTGGTCAGTTCTGGACGCCTGCGCTTCATCCTGTTCTCTGTTAGAAGAGAGACCAAGGGCATCAAAGATATATTTAATTGTTTAAGTTAACTCTTCCTAATGAAGCCGGGCAGAGGCTCAGGCAGACCCCCAGTGCCTCCCCCACAGAGCCAGCCTCCCCCTCTGGGTTAAGGGGCCGGGTCCTTGTCTCCCCCGGGGCATCCTCTGGGGGAACAAACGTAGCTGGCCTGGGGGTGGTTCTGCCCAGCAGCTGCCGGTCTCCTGCTGCGCCCCCGGGCACTCAGATACCCTGGCTGGTCCTTTTGTGCCACCCCTGGGACACTGACCAGAGGGAGACGGAGTGCCCATTACTGCTCCCGCTTTCCAGAAAGAAGACCCGGTCCGGGGGGTGAGTCCAGGTCACGGAGCTGGCAAACGGCCCCAGCACGAGAGCCCAGCCTCCCTCCACGACTCTTCGCGAGCTCTGCCCACGGGACCGCGCTAACAAGAAGCGACTGTTTTCTCGAAAACCTTTTTTTTTTTTTTTAAGGGACAACATGACTTCTAATTAAATGCAACTAATTAAAACGAGGGCCTGAGTCATTTGAAACTAAACACAGGCAGTAGCAAACTTCCCACACACTTCATCATAAATACCCTTCAGCTCTCCCTAGAAGCATCCTCGCCCAGCCTTCGGTGCATTCTAGCTCCAGACAAAGGAGGCCTTTTCTCCAGAAAGATAGTTCTCCTGGACGGCGGGAGCCCCCGAGAACCAGCGACCTTAGAAACTGGCCCGGGGGCCCCAGCCACCCACCCCTGCTCCAGCTCCTGTTGGGAGCCCTTTCTTTTCACTCCCATGAAGACCGATCGATGAACTTTCCCGTTCTGACCCTGGCCACTCCACATCCGAAGCGACCCCCAGTCCGCGTCCCTGGGTTCGGGAGAAGACCTGCACGAGGTCCAGAGAAGGACACTCCAAAGCTCCAGAGAATGGAACGAATTCGGAACCGGGGGAACCGATGATTCCGCTTTGTCTGCCTTGGCAGACACTGTGGGCATGAAATCCCGGAGGGGACGGAGGGAGAAAGCACCTCGAGGAAGACCAGTCATCAGCCGTCCCAGCTGCGTGTGAAGGAGGCTCGAGCTGGCCTGGCTGCCGCCCACCTCTCTGACAGCTCCTGCTCGCTCTCCCCGTTCCCCTGGCCGCGCAGCAGGGAGCGAAGAGACCCTGACTGACTCAGCCCCCCGAGAGCTTTGGCTGAGTTCCCCTCTGAGAGTTACATCAAGGGCGCAGGCTCTGGGCCTTCTTCCTTCTCCCCCTAGGTCACATGGCCCCTCAACAGAATCTCTTTGGTCCATTTGTTCATTCTTTTCTTTTCTGGGGCAATCCATCAACAAACATTTATTAAGTACCTACTATGTGCTAGGTACTGTGATAAATGGTAGGGATACAAAAGACACAAAAGACAGTTCCTGCACTCAAGTGGCTGAATGGGGGAAGAAGACAACCTGCAAACAAATGTGTATGCAGCAAGCGAAGGATAGGATAACTAGGAAACAATTAAGAGAGGGAAGGCCTTGGACTTAGGCCGGGCTGGGGAAGCTTCCTGGAGGAGAAGGGATTTCAGTGAGGACTCCCTGGGAGACCAGGAGGAAGGCCAGACCACCTAAAACGGATGGCTCTGGCTCCATATTGGATATGGGGATGAGGGAGGCGGTCAAGGTGAGCCTGAGGGACGGGGAGAGTGGTGATGTCCTTATAACGGGCGGGAAGGGAGGCACAGAGGGGGTGGTCCGGGACCGGTACCTTCCTGGACAAGCTCACAGAGCCTCGTCAGCCCTGAGGGTCTCAAAGCACTCATGGGGGCACACCAGGTCCAGAAGGAACCCGTCAGCAACCAGTTCTAGGGTTTGTACTGAAAAGTCTGGCTTCAGAACTGAAGGACACGGCCGGCCTTTCAGCAGTGGGATAAGTCAAAGGCAAGACGTCTCTCTAAAGGGGAAGAGATCCAGGGGACGCGAGCCTCTGGCTAAGAAGGCGGAATCGGACAATAAGACGCCGCTCTCTGATCCGTTCATAGCATGGACCCATTGTTCCTCAGAACTCTTAGAAGGGAGAGGCGCCTCTAGGAAGTCACAGACCAGATATAGATTGCACAGATACTGCCCAGATGGATGGTAGATGGGTGGCTAGATAGGTAACAGAAGCATAGATAGGTAGATATATTAGGGATGGACAGAGAGATAAGTAGATGGAGAGGGAGGTAAAAGTGGATGGACAGAGAGACAATGCACCGGAGAAGAGCAAGACAGAGACAAACAGATGCTGCTTGGGAGGAGAGCAAGAGAGAATTTAGAGAGATTTGCCTGGAAACCTGCAGAACTTAGAGGATTTATGCTGAAAATGCAGTGAGATTGACCCCCACACATCTACCAAAGCCCTAACAACAAGAGCGAACATTTAAGGCTTGCTGAGATTTTTACAAGATATCATTTAATCCTCAAAAACCCCTAGGAGATAGTGCTGGTATTAGCCCATTTTACAGATGTGGCAAACTCCAAATGACTTGTTTGGGGTCCCAGGCCAGCAAGTCTCCGAGAGGGCGTTTGAATTCACATCTTCCTGACTCTATCTAGGCCCAGTATTCTATCCCCTTACCATAAGCTGCCCCTGAAAGGTAGAATCAACCAGAAGAACTTGTACTTCACCAAGATATTTCTAAGAAAAAGAGGTTCTAGCTACCTGTTGGTCAGATGAGTGGCCCGGTGGATAGAGCCCCCGCCCCGGGGTAAGAAGGACCTGAGTTGAAATCCAGCCTCAGACGCTCACTAGCGATGTGATTCTGGGCCAATCGTTTCATCCCGTTTGCCTCAGTTTCCTCATCTGTAAAATGAGCTGAAGGCGGACCTGGCACGCCGCTCCAGTATCTGCCACGACAGCCCCGAAGGGGGCCACCACAGATGACTCAGCAGCAGCGACAGAAGCCGCTCCACAAGCGGACGAAGAATGGAGATGAGCAGGGTTTCTTCTTTCTCAGGGGGCAGTCACGGGTACCCCCAGACATGCCCACGGCTGGGCGCTCTAAATGTCTCACCCACACCAATCTGGCTGGACAAGAAGATTAAGACCTACTGTATGCACGGTAGCGTGGGAGGGAGCAGAAACCTTGGTAAGAACAGGGCTGGAAGCCAAGTCCACAGCGGATGACCATTGGCTGGAGGAACGGGAATGCTTCGCTGGGATGGCCGGAGAAGGGAAGAAGGTGGTCTCCATCTCCCAGGGCTGGAACAGGAAGGGGCTCGCTGGGCTCTGGGTAAAGAACGGCCTCCCAACCACCCGAGGAGGACCGAACTGCCCGGGGAGGGGACGAGCTCCCCACGGCACAAAGCCTTCCAACAGAAACGAGCCGCCATTTTGTTGAAGAAGGGACTTCGGCCACCGGGAGGGTATTTGTAGCGCTGAGATGTGGGGAGTCAGTCAGCAAGAACTGGCCAGAGTGTGTCCGGCCTGGGTTCCAGGACTGGTCAGGGAAGGAACTCGTGATGTCATTAACCCACACCTCCTGGGGAAGAATCTGCAGCCGCTATTGCAGGCTAACGCTTTTTCGGCCTCTTGGAGGGTCACCCCCACTGAAGGGCCAAGTCGTGGCGGGGCCTGGAAGCCGGTCCCCCACCTCCAAGGCGGACCCTCTGTCAAAGCGCCAAAACTCATCCCCGTGGGAGAGAGTGATGGTGCTCTGGTCTCATCTTCCCTGTCTGTAAAATGGGGCTGATGACGGCCCCGCCTCCCCGGCTGTTTGAGAGTTAATTGAATAACCCCTGGCGGTTCTGAAAACGTTATTTTTTAAAATGAAAAATAAATACCAAATGTACAGAGGAAACAGTGGGGGGGAGAGTGTGCTGGGACTTAGCAACCAGAGCCTGTCCTTGCTGAGCCGGGCCTTCGCCCTGGATTGATGATCTCCTTGGCCTGAGCTCAGGGGGAGCCTCGGGCCGGACAAAGGCAGCCCTTTGAGCTCGGGGAGCAGCAGCGGAGCTCTGGGGGCCAAGGTGAAGGACCCGGTCTGTACCTGGGCGCTGACTCATCTCATTAGCATGCGAGCCAGTCACCTCCAAGGTGATGAATCACTGGGGGGCGGCCCCCTCCCCCCAGAGACCGGCTCGTGCCGAGCCTCAGTGAGGGACTATGGAAGGGTGATTTTCCCGATGAGCCTCTCGGAAATAAATGCGTTCTTTGTTCCTCCATTGGAGGCACGAACTGGGCTAAATGAAGCGCTTGTGAAAGTATGAAGTGCCCTGCCGCGGGGGCTGCCGGGAAATTTCTCCGACAGCAACGGAAAGCTTGTTTCTATGGCAAACGTCGTCTGGGGCTTCAGGGGCGGCCTTCTCTAAGGGAAGCCCCCTCCTCCTCCGCCTCCGAGGTGGCTCTGGCCCACGGGGCGTTTGAGATGCGGGAGGCTTGGGGGCGGGGGTCCCCGGGACTGCGAGCGTGGCCCTCCCGGGCCCTTCCCTGGCCCTCCGGACCTACCAGCTGGCCCGGACGCATTGATGCTGGGGGCATGTGGGTGGGGGCTGCGGGAGACCCCCGACCCCCCAGCTAGCAGCAAGTGCGGCAGCTCCCGATGGAGGGCTTTCGTTGTCGAGATGTTAGAAAGTGACCGAAGACCGGAAATAATGAATCAGTGTTAGTGAGGCAGATTTAGCCTAGAAGTATGTTGTGTGTAAGTGTGTATGTGATTGTATGAGTGTGAGTGTGCGTGAGAGAGCCTACTGTGGGCCAAAGACCTAGAGAGAGAGATGGAGAGATGGATGGACAGACAGACAAATGGAAGAATGGATGGATGAGTGGCTGGATGGAGAGACAGAAAGCTGGACGGATAAAGGCAAGGAAGGATGAGTCGATGGGGGGGTGAGAGGCAGAGGGAGGGGGGATGGGTAGGTGGATGGATAGATGATGGTTCAATAGAAAGTGATGCATTTGTGGATTGATTGTTTCCAGTTCCCTCCCAGAGGCATGGATGGGAAGCCAGCTGTTAGTAAGTCCCTGCTATGTGGCAGGTACTTGGCCGTATGCGGGGGCGTAAATCCAGAAACAAGGCAGTCTCACCCCCCCCCCCCCAGCACAGGCTCTACAGCAACAGTGGGGGAAAAGGTCTTGCCTTTGACACGCCGCTCCCCCTCCGTCCCCTCATTTTAGCCCTTGGCGCTTGGCAGGCCCTGGGGGTTCCAGGGCTGCCCATCCCTCTTGTCAGGGGGAGAGGTTTCCCGCAGCAGGGGGTCCGGTCCTGGCGGTATCAATGAGAACTCTGTTCCAGACCAGAGAAGCATGGAGCAGAAGAGATGGGACAGAACTAGAGATCATTTGGCCAATCCCTTCATTTAATACATGAGCAAACCATCCCTGGAAGGGAACATCCTCCCATGGCCCCTCATTTCCTCTTTGATTGGAGTTTTTCTTCCTGTTTGGCAAAGTTTGGGGGGAGAAGTGAGATGAGGAAAGGTTTTAAGACCATTTGCTTTCAGCCAATCCTAGGGTCCCCTCAGTGGAGGAGTCCTGATAGGACAAGCCGTGAACGGCAGAGTAAACCAAGGGGATCCTCTGTCAGTACGGTGGGTGGGATCGACTTCATGGAGGGGAGGAAAGAAACCCTCACTTTGGAAGGGATTTCTGGAAGACGATGGTTCCCTTACTTTCACATCCCATCTCCAGCTGCATCAAAGGCTGCTTGAGAAGGACCAGACAACGACTCGCTTCCCAGGAACTGGCTTTCCCAAAGTTGAGAAGGAGCGCCCCGTGTACCCGCACAGATTACAGGGGAGGGGATAACCGGGAGTAGAGTCTGTTCATGTGCTCAGTTCATAATGATGAAATGAGCAAATAAAAGCCCCCACAAAGCATCATCTTGCTTCTGGCCAGACTGGGGGCCAAGTCTCACCTGGGGGGGTTATTACCTTCACGTGTACATTATACAAGCTCCGGTCATACTTCTCTGGCCAGTTTCCATATAAAGGCAGAGCAGAGCACTCATGTTCTGGATAATTGCAGGACCAAATTAGACTGAGTGGCTGACCCAGGACCAAGGAAAATGTTATTTTTCTTACGAACAAGGAAAAGGGAATGCACAATATGAATAAATGGAGAAGAACAAATTGTCATTTGCGTGGCTCTCACACTCCTCTTTAGAAGTACATCTAGCATAAGAGTCCACTTATGCCGCACTCATGTTGACATTGTGGCCCACATGCGTCTGGTTCTGCCATGCAACCCTGACAATAATTCTGTGGCAAACTTGACAGAATCTCAGAGTTTGGAAGGGGCCTCCAATTACGGTATCAGAGGTAAGTGATGAAATACTCAATCTCAACTAAGCTTTAAAGTAGGAAAAAAAGTGAAATGATGCCAGATAGGAAAACTTCCAGGGGTCAAGGGATTTCATCATGCTTCTGGGTTCTACATAAAAGCGTTCCAAGTTGACTGGAATTGAGAAGTCAAGTGTTGAGTCAAGTGAGAACATGTTCCAACACAGGGCTGAGGAGGAACCAAATTGGAGAAAAAGGGGGGAAAAAGATCTCTGGCTCATCTTTGACTTTGGTCTTGTCCTCCAACCTCACTGGCCAGATGAGGATCTTGCAAGCCTCCGAGGATGTCCGACCACCCATACTCCTGTTGGCATCCCAGCAGCATCCCTCAATCAGTTTTTGGTGAGGTTAGACAGAATTGTGGCTCCAGAAAGAGCCCAGACAAGACACTATACCGAGCCTAAGGAGAAATTCTTCAATATCCTGTGAGAGGAAAAGGACTTCCAGCAGCCTGGAGCTTTTGGCCACAGATGCTCTCTGTGCTTGAGCCTCTGAACTTTGCATATACTTTAGGGAAGCGTTTTATATCAGTTTCTTAACATGCAATTTTAATAAATGTCCTCTTAGGAGTGGCTGAGGAAATTACCTTCACTGGTTGTCATGTGGGGAGTACATTGGTGCAAACCAATGGCATTAGACTCATTCCCAAATCCTCAGTGGATATTCCTAGGACCCTGAAGAAAAGATGCTCTGAGAACTCTCACTGATGGTGGGAATTGAGAGGAGCATCACCCCCCCCCCTCGCCAAGAGCTTAAAAGGGACACGGGGAGATTTCCCTACATCCTACATTCGCTTCTTGGAAAACTTTGTCCTTCCTGATTCTGCCCTTTAGGCCGGACTAATCTAATCTCCCTTCTCCATAACAGGGGGATACCTTCCCGCATGTTACCCCTGAGTCTGCTCCTCTCCAAGCTAAACAACCTATTTCTCCAATTAGTTCCTAAGAGGAGTGTTTTTTGGGTTTTTTTTTTCTTTCGCCATCACAGCCTCACTTTTCTGGACTTGCTCTGCTTTGTTCTACATAAAATAATCCATCTCAAGAGATTTCAATCAAAACAGAGCCATTTATTAAAAAGCGTTTATTAAGCACCTACTATGTACTAGGCACTATGCTAAGCAAACAATACGATCTCAATCACCACACCGCAACCTTGGGAAGTAGATAGAACTATTATCCCCACTTTATACATAAAGGAAACTGAGGCAAACGGACTGACTTGCCCAGCTAGAATTTAAGGCCAGATATATGAACTCAGATTCTTCTTAAACTCAAGCCTGCTGCTCTATATCCTGCACCGCCCAGCTACCTCAAGGAGGCGTCGGGGTCAAACCTAAGCATCCACAAACATCAGGCCCATTTTGGACAACTCAGAGCATCTGTAATAAAGACTGACATCGTCAAACATGGAGGCAAGAATGATGTAGCAATGAGGGGAAAGCGGCCCATTTTCTAGGGAGGGAAGGCACATGCCTCCACAGGACTCCAAATTCCCGCTCTTGCTGATCGGTGGCCGGTGGAATCAGGTTTCCGTGCACCCTTGCACTGGTTCCTCTGATCCACATGCACGTTCGTGGGCCTGATGGGCTCCATCCCCTTCCGGCCATCCATGTGTCTGGTGATATCCGGCCCCCACTCCTACCCCTGCAGTCTGCTTAGGCCCTCCCGGTGCTCTCCACTGCCCTTTGGATGCTTCAGGAGACTGGACATTCTGCACTTATGCAGAGCATAATCCTGTGGGGGCTCCAGTCCGTGCAGGCCCTGCCCTTCCCTCTCTATGTGGCCTTGGAGCAATCCCTCCACCTCTCAAGAGCCCAGCCCCTTCTTCTACCCAGTGAGGGGGCTCCCTGGGGCTGGAGCTCTTGACTTCCGGAGGCAGCCTCCCTGAGCGAGGGACAGCCGCAGGGCAACATGGCCATCCAAACACCAGTGGGGACTCTGGGAAAAGTCAGGAAGATGGGAGCCAGGAGGATCAGGAGCATCCGAAGGAAGCCGCCCTATGCTGCGGGTCTTCCAGAGCCGGAAATGAGGGGGAAGAAACGGACCTCTGTCTGTGTCCAACAGACTCAGGAGTCACTGCCCTGTTCAGAGCCCATGGGCCGGGCGGGGGAGGCTGAGAGAGCAGCTGGGGGACCCAGGGGTCAGGGCAGAGAGCGGGGCCTCTTCTGCAGCTGACGGACGAGGTTAAGTGACTCTGGAGAGGCCGGAGAGGCCGGATCGGACCTGGGATTTGAAGGGCGGTTGGCTCTCCCCCCGCCCCGCCCGGCCTCCCCTGGGCCTGCTTTCCAGACTGGTTTTGACATCTCTTTCTTTTAGGATTCCATGTGACGGGGCCTCCCTCTCTCCGAGCAGATTAAAACGATCCAGGGGAATAGACTGATGCTCCGCACGCTTGCATGCTAATGAGCAGCGCATTTTCCACGTCTGAACCCGCTGCCTTCCTGCCTACAACCCAACCCGCACATCTGAAGGGAAAGCCCCGGGGAGAGATTAGCAACGCCAACTCTGGGAGGGCGCGGAGCGGCACCTGAGACAGGAGACAGCTGCGGCGGAGGGGCCGGGCCGGGGAGCCCCCAGGTCCTGACGGCCGGTCCCACCCCGAGGGGCGCGTGCACACATGTGAAATAACCCACCCACATACAGCACACGCACACAGGTACACACATGATCATGTACACATACACAACGCCCAGGATGCATGCACGTGCACACAACCCCCCACATTACATAACACACTGTACACATAACATACACACAACACACCTAGTAACACAGCACACGTGACACACATGCACACATGTGAAATACAATCATGTGTACATGCACGTTATACACATACACATTACATAACACACTGTACACATAACACACACAACACACCTAGTAACACAACACACATGACACACATGCACACATGTAAAGTACAATCATGTGTACATGCACGTTATACACATACACATTACATAACACACTGTACACATAACATACACACAACACAACACCTAGCACACACAACACAATGTGACACACATGCACAATCCAATCGCATGCACATTATACACATACACATACACATTACATATACATGCATACAACACACGAACACGTATACCCACATGCATAATACCCTGTACACAATCATACACACACATACCCACACCCGCCTTCCCCCAAACTTGGGCAGCATTCATTTTCCACGCACTGGGACGTCCTACGAGGCAGGAGTGTCGGGCGGGCGCGGGCCCCCCCCTGGCCATCTCTGGGACGGGCCTGTTTTCAGCCTGACCCCGCGAGGAGCCCCCTGGGAGCGCCCAGGCCCGCAGCTGGAGGTAGATCTGAGGCCTGGGACTCCCACGGCTCCGGCTCAGCCCGGCCTGTGTGACAGGATTCCCAGGCCCGGCGCCCGAGACCCTGAGGTGCAGTCAGGGGGCGCTCCTCGCCGGGGCCCCCTCCGGAGAAAGCCCGAGCTGCCCCCTCCTGGCCCCTCTCTTGCCACCCTCACCCGCCTCTTCCTCTGGTTACCCCCTGGACGCGGAGGCGCCTCAGGGGCCGGGCCCCCCCTCCAGGGAGCACCCCTGGGCCCAGCATGAGGAGGGGCATAAGGGGCCAAAAGTGCCTCCTCCCTCGGGGGACCCCCCCCCCCCAGCCCAGCATGGGGAGGGGCGAGAGGGGCCGCTCCAGGGGCCGGCGGGGGAGGCTGCTTGCGCCCGCTCCGGGGGTCCCGGCCCCCGCCGAGGCTGCTCCCCCGGGCTCCTAATTGCAGCTTTTGTCCCCTGGCGCTTTCTCCCCCCTCCTTGCTCTTGCTGGCGGTTATTAATGTTTTTTGTTTCCTCCCAAATTACAGCTGTGGAGCCGCTAATTGAGTTAATTGTTGCCGTTCAGCAGCTGGAGTGACAACTTAGCACCTGCTAATAAAGAGGCGGGGCTGGGGGGGAGGGGAGTGACCCCCGGCGGCGCCAGGGCCGCTGTCACTTGGGGAAGGGAGGTGACAAAGGCAGGGCCGGGCTGGGAGCGCGTCCTTCTCTCCGGGCCTGTGGCGGGGATGAGGGAAGTGTAGACGCACCTGAGACGGAAGTCCCGGGGAGAGTGCTCCCCAAAGGCTGGGAAGTCATCCACACCCTTGTGGGAAAGGCCTCTGGGTGCAGGGGGCGCTCAGGGCTGGAGGGGGAGGCCCGGGGGAGAGGCCAGCCTCCCCTCCTCCTCCTCCCTCTCCCTTCTGCGGGGAGGAACGGGGGAAACACCCGGGAAGGGGGTGCAGGGGAGGGAGCAGAAGGATGGGGAGGCCCCCATGGGGGGGGAGATTGGACATGAGGAGACCCCCATGGGGGGATGGAGGATGGCACCGGACCGTGGTGAGAAGGCAGCAGAACCCCGCTGCTAGCCGTGGCCGTGGCACTTTCCAGCTCTGATGCTGTGGTTCTGGGGCCCTACACTCAGGCCTCTGAGCCCCTTTTTCTGGCCTGAGAAAGGAGCCCAAAAAGCCCTCGGTCCCTTCTTCAGGGCTGGAGGCCCAGTTTACAACCTCGGCCTCCTTGCACATTAAGGGCATCTCCCGGGCGAGCCTCCTGGGCTAGCTGTGCCCCCGAGGAGCCACACTGTCCCGGCATTCAGGAAAGCCTCTGATCCCCTGGGTTTCTTCCTCCATCACGGCACCCACCCAGCCCGTGGGGTCTCCCCCAGGTGACGAGGCCCGGAGGCCGGGCGGACGCTGAGCCAGACCATCCCAGGGGCTCTCCCCACGGTGGATGAGGACGCTGACCTTCAGCCAGACGCCCTGATTTGTCCAAGGTCATGGGGCATTAGGGGCCGGCAGCGTCCCGGGCCGCTCTGCCTCCTGCCCCAGCTCCGACCCCATGGAACACGAATGGAAATGTGCATGACAAGGACCATCTCCCCCAACGCCAGGACAGCGAGGTGAGGAGGGGGCGGCTCTGGGCTGCCCGGGCTTGTGGGCCCTTCAGGCCAGCCCCAGGGGCCCCTTTGCCCTTCCGTCCAGTTTGTGTGAAACAGAGCACCGCGAAGATGTAGCCTCGACCTTCCAGGGACCTGGGTGTGAATAACACTGGGGACCCCAACGGCGCCCCGAGAAAACCCTGCTCAGAATCCCCCGTGTCCGAGCTCCGCAGTCTGTGGGCTGGAGGGGCCTTTGAGACCGACCCTGCCCACCCAACCCTCACTCTGGGAAGGGGGAGTCCGGCACCCAGGGGGGCTAAAGGGTGTCTGGTCTGGGGAGAGGATCACCGAGACACCGGCAAAGCCTCCTGGGACGCTCCCGGGGTGAGGCCGCGCTTTCTGAAGCTGCTGGCTGAGGGAGGGAGGAAAGTGGGTTCATCAACATAAGGGAAAAAGAGAGAGAGAGAGAGAGAGAGAGAGAGAGAGAGAGAGAGAGAGAGAGAGAGAGAGAGAGAGAGAGACAGAGACAGAGAGACAGAGACAGAGAGAGAGAGAGAGAGAGAGAGAGAGAGAGAGAGAGAGAGAGAGAGAGAGAGAGAGAGAGAGAGAGAGAGAGAGAGAGAGAGAGAGAGGGAGGGAGGGAGGGAGGGAGGGAGGGAGGGAGGGAGGGAGGGAGGGAAGGAGGAAGGAAGGAAGGGAGGGAGGGAGTTTTTCCACCTGGAGGTTTTCTGTCCAATGAAATCCCAGCTCCCCACTAATGCTCCTTCCGCTGATCTCCAGACTGTTGTAACTCCTCACTGTTTCCCTCTTAGATGGAGGGAGGCAGAAAGGGGACAAGCACTTCCATAGCTCCTACTGTGTGCCAGGCACTGTGCCACGCTGGCTACAATTTTGATCTCATTGTCTTCTCCCACACTTCTGGAAGGCATAGGCTGTTACTATCCCATTTTACAGTTGAAGAAACTGAGGCAGACAGCAGTTAAGTGCCCTATCCAGGGTCCCTGGGTATGAGGGGAGATAAGACAAATTTGAACTCCACTTCCTGACACGGCACCACCTACCTGGCTAACTGCCTCTGTACAAACTCAGGTACCTTATCTCTTATCTGTGCTTTATAAACTTCATCCCCATTTTATAAAAGGGAAACTGAGTCAGCCGTATTCCGTGACTTGCTCAGGAACACATCGCTAGTGTGTGAGGCTGGTTTGGGGCTCAGCTTTTCCTGACTATCCGCCGCACCACCTGGTTGTGTGGCCCGGGACTCTGTGCCTCAGTTTCCTTATCTGTAAGATGAGGAGACGGGGCTCTGGAGTCCCTCCCCGTTCCTGCTCCGGTATGTTGGGATCCTGGTTCCAGAATCTGCTTCCCCAGCAGGCCGAGCTGCGTCCCAGCATGGTGGGTGGGCAGCTCCTGCTGCACGCACGGTTTTGCCTGAGGGGAAGAGTTTTAATGAGCGCCAGCCACCACATGGACTTCCAGGCAAATCTGCTCACAAGCCCCACAGACTGATCAGTCCTTCTCACGGGAGCTGAAAGGGAACCAGCATGCGCCCAGTAGGTGCTTTATGGATGGAGGATGGCAGAGAGCCCCCCTTCCTGCTCCCGCCTTCCTCCGTTGTGCCATGGCTCAAGGGAGGCGCCATATTTATAGTGGGCAGTGACAAGTGGGACGTGGTTGGTGCTTATGAGGGGCAGTGTGGTCCAGTGGAGGAAAGGCTGATCCCACCTCAATCACCCTTCCAACACATACTTGTGACCCTGGGCGTGACCTCTGCCCTCAAGGGCTTTCAGAACATGTCCAAGAGCTGGCCAGGAAACAGGAGGGACCAGCTGGACCCCGCCCCCTCCCCTGGGCAGTTACTTTAGTATGTTTGATGGGAGTGAAATTTTAGCGAGGGGACACAGGCAGTAACCCACTGGAGGAGGGAGCTAGCCTTGGTGCTCAAGGGAGAGCTCAGGATAGAGGGAGGGCCCATTGCCCAGCCCCCAGCAGGGTACCGGAAAGGCGAGGCCGCCTCTTCCCCTACTTCAGACCCCGGGGAGCTCCAGGCCGGCTCAGGCCCTTCTGTGTGGGCTTCGGACGGCCAAGGACAGGCCCTGGGACGGCTTCCTGTGCCTTTCTTGGAGGGGAGGCTGCTCAGGCTGGATGGGCTGAAGGCCCTCAGAATGGTGAGGGCCCATGGGGGAGATGGGCAAAGGGGAGGCTCAGGATGACATTTCCAAAGGGGCCGCGATCCCTGGGGAAGGAAGGAGTGACTCACCACACACGGCAGAGCTTTCGGCTTCAACAGATGGGGCAAAAACTCTGGGAAGTGTGCTTTTCAGCCGAGCTGAGAATAATCACGAGGCACTTTATTAGGGCATCGGGCGCTCAGCGACTCATGAGATGCCGGGGGTGAGGAGGGGAGACGTTCCTGGCAAACATAGCTCGAGACAAAGGCCGCTTTCTTGGCTTCTTTTCAGCCTCTTGTTCTGTCTCCAGCTCCCCGAGTCCAGATCCGGCCCCAGCCCCCCACAGCTCACTGGGGAAGATGGGCACTGACAAGTTCAAGATTGCCCCCCCAAGTGGGGGGACTGGAAGAAAGCTGGGTATCATAGTGCCAGCTGGAGCTTCCAGGAAGCCCCCAGCAGTCCCCAGCCCTCCTGTCCTCCTCCCCCTCTTTGCACACTCTCCCACTGAAGCCTCGCAGACAGACGGCAGGATGCTGAGCCCGTTCCTGGGCAGCTGATGCTGTCCTCCCGTGGTCCAGGGACAACTTCCCCCAGCCTGGGACCCAGACTCTCCCCACACTTTATTCTTTTTTTTTTTTTTTTTTTTTTTTTTTTTTTTTTTTTTTAATTTTTTTTATTATATATATATATATATGTTTTATAATATTATCCCTTGTATTCATTTTTCCAAATTACCCCCCCTCCCTTATTCCCTCCCCCCGACGACAGGCAATACCATACATTTTACATGTGTTACAATATAGTCTAAGTACAATACATGTGTGTGAATATCATTTTCTTGTTGCACAATAAACATTAGAATCCGAAGGTACATGCAACCTGGGCAGACAGATATTAGTGCTAACAACTTACATTCCCCTCCCAGTGTTTCTTCTCTGGGTGTATCTACCTCTGTCCATCATTGATCAACTGGAAGTGAGTTGGATCTTCTTTATGTTGAAGATTTCCACTTCCATCAGAATACATCCTCA